>NC_081786.1:7247218-7449718 GCF_963082965.1 Carassius carassius | reverse complement strand
AAGGCGGCATAATTCCAATGCGTTTTGCTAAAACAAGCCCTGTTGTCTTAGGAGAACCAACAGTTTAAAGCTTGCAGTGCACTTTGTAAATGACGACTAAAAAAGAGAAATGTTGTCCAGTGCAATAATATGATTGCCAACATAATTGGTTGCTGCTTTCCCAGATATTTCTAGAGAACAGCTCTGTTGCCTCTACCCATGTTGTTTTACAGAGCAAGCTATTCATTACAACAGAGCAGGGGTCTTTAACCGGGGAGTCCACTGCAGTACTGCAGGGGCTCTGACAATTATTTTTTCATGTAAAATAAATTGTGAAAAAATAAGAACATTGAGTTAACTTCAAAGCTGAAGAAGCAAGAGTTCAGTTATTTATGCATCACATACCATCCACAGTTAAAGGGGCCCCTACTCCATTTTTCTATTTGAATTACACAGTTCATATATTCTATTAGGTGACCAATTCCCTTCTGAAGCAGTTTTGAAATGGTTGTCTGTGTATAAAATACCATATTTTTTTCTGATAAATTTGAAAGAACATTACATGAGCATAGCACAACATAGCAGGAACATGAACAGGGGTTATATAAGGTCCTTATGAGAGGAGAATGCAGTGCAGAACACAAGTGCGGCAGTGAGCTTCCTTCCATCCCTGCAATCCCATCCCATCAGCATCAAACACATAGACACAGCCAACGCGAAGTAAACGGCCAGGATTTACTTAATGCCCCTGGCTCAGAATGGCTTGGAGCTTGGGCACTTCCTGTATCTTCTCATCCTGGAGAGAATTTGCTTGTCCTGTGGCTTCAGCCCAATTCAACATCTTGATTTAGTACCAAGAGAAGCATAAGCATCGATAAAGAGCAGCTTACAGTGTTGAGTCTGAATGGGCTCCCACTGCTTCCTCCCTTCCAAAATGGGAATGAGAATATTGACAAGTAAAACTGTATCCTCTAGCAAAAATCACGCCACACAAAGTAAAAAAAACCTGATAAAGTGTCAACAGTTTTCATCTGTGAAAAAGAGCACAGACAACATCAATCCTGGTAAAAGGGGCTACAGTGACCTTGCGTTTGTATCAGGAAATAAATCTCAATAGATTGTGCGATTCGAGCTCAGTTGGAACGTACTCTCGATAGAAGAGAGATCATTTTCTTTGATAGCCTTAATTAATTCATTGATTTATTCAGCGCTCCAGAAGCTCCTTAAATCACTCCTTAGATTATGATCTCACCGGTACACATCAAACGCGGGAAATTTGGTGTCTTATGTGCAGTAACGGATATGCCTGCAGGTGGAAACTGAATAACATTCAAAAGCATATTAAACACAGAAAGGTGCCATTTTATAAAAGAGAGAGAAAAAGTCACGCTTTTTGTTAATAAAGGTAAGTTTTTAAAGCGATTTTTGTCACGCATGCTTATCGCCCATCTTTGGGGAGCAGCACCAATGTTACCTCACTCCTGGAACAACGCCTCTTGCTCTCTCAGACATTCTGAGGTGGGTTCTGATATGGACATATCAACTCATCTTTATTAGCCTAGACCCCAGGAGAGAGAGTAATGGGCACAGCCCAGCAGCGTGCTACTATCTCTCTCAGACAGCAGACCGTGGCCCCCTCCGTGGCCCTATTTAAAAGGCACTTATATTTTCGCTTCAAGGAACGCAGTTTTCCACTATGGCAGGAGATCCTTGATAGCCGCACACACACCCAAACAGAAAAAAAGTAGGAGGCGAAAAAAAAAGAAGGAGGGTGAAACTTCCTCATTAGAATTCCAACAAGGTGGATGATTGCCAGTGGAGACTATAATGTAATTGTCATGGCAACTATACAATGTACAAAGATCCCAGTGGAATTACTCTGATTCTCCCCTTCCCCCTTTCCCTAAAAGCCATTGGTTTAAAAAAGAGACCGAAGACATTTCAGTTTGGAAATCTCAGATGAACTGACAAGCTCTAAATAATTTCACAGGGTGAAAAAACAAAACCATGAGGTTCCAGACAAAAATCAATTATATATGGCTGTGAAATTGTATACAGAAACAGTACGTATGCAAAATTAAATGAGCTAAAAGAGCATGTATTTAATGCAGACGTGGAACAATACAAAAAGAAATGGATTTTCTGCTTTTACACCTCTGCAAGTGAAGCCAGCCAGACGTATGCAGAGGCTGGAGGAACAGCCACACGCAGAGGGCATCGCTCTCCTCACCCATTCGCCCACTCTAAGGGGAACCAATGTGATTACTGCATTACCCTCTGGCAACCCTGCTTGAATTCTGAGTCTGCCTTTAACCAGCTCGCTCGTCTAAAGACTGAGAAACAGACAGAAAGAGAACAAAACAGAGCGGATAAAGGGTCAACAAAGGAAAATCTCAAATGAAAAGATTCATCTAAGCTTTTTTTTTGTCTCACTCATAATCACCGCTCTGCATCTGTGCATGGCTGATAAAATTTTCAGTACAGACGGGCGAAAATAATGCCAGCCCTGATGCAGGCTTTGCCCTTTTTCAGCAATTTATTATTTCAACGAGATGACAAAAAAAGCAAGGGACTGAGGAAATTAGCTGAAATTAGATTGAACCATTCCACCTACCAGAAAATCAGGCCCACTGTACTGTCAAACGGTCATGTGAGAGAGAGTTCGCTTGTGTGTGTGATATGTGTGAAGGAATAATGCTAATATTTCCTTCAGCTCACCATTAGCGACTTTCTGAGTGACCAATACAGAACTGAATCGGCTGTGTTTTTATGCCTTCATTAAGCTTATTGTGTCAGCAGGAAGAGGGGGAAAAAAAGAGCTATTTTAAGGGATTTATGCACTCTGTGCTTCCATGGGCGGGCAGTGAAACTCCAGGCCAGCAATACCTCCTTTCAGAGCGCTACAAAGGAAATGTAATTACCTTGATATGGTGGCAAAGGGAAAGGGCAAACTCTCAATATGCAGTAAATGCACTCATGCTGAGACCAGGCAGGGCTAATTTGCTACTGATCTGTAGGAGTTTTTCCTCATTTCTCCCCCCACCACCTATTTCTCTCTCTCTTTGCCACTCTTGGGGAAAAAATTGCATGAAGGAGTCAGGACCCTATTCCTACATGTGGATGGTCTCCTCAGCCCTAAACAGGACAGTATGAGATACCGGAGGCATGAGGCATGCATATTTAAAAACAGAAGTATGAAAATTTTAAATAAAAAAATAAAAAAAAATATATATATATATATAGAGAGAGAGAGAGAGAGAGAGAGAGAGAGAGATACTGGCCATAAACTCTTGCTTGGCCTTAGGCATTCACATTGTGGGGTAATTTGCATGAATATTTTTTAAAGGCACATAAAAAGCACTCAATGGTTAATAAGACAAAACTCCTAGAGAAGTTTAATTTAGGAATGCTAATTAATTCACTTTTCATTAGCATCCATTTCAGATTAGGGAGACTCTAAAGACAGAAGCAGAGAACACATTTTTGGAGAATACAAGTAAACCGCCACTCATCGCTGTAGTTGAGAAAGAGAGATGCAATTCCATTTTTCATTGATAAGGGCAAGTGCTTCCATTATTCTACAGGTTTTTCTCTTTGTTTCACTTAATTTCAAAGTAAAACTGACAATAAACATCTGTAATAAAAATCCACTATTGTAGTTTTTGCAGTATTTGCTAGGGCTGGGTAAAATCAGTGACTTTCAATAGACACAGAATGGAATTTTTTTTTTGTTTTGTTTTGTTTTTGTTTTTTGCAACTAATGTAACCCAGACCTCTGAAGAGCCTATGAGCCAGTTTTTATTCAAAAACAACAAAAGGCCACCATTGCAGTTTTGATATGGTATATACTAGGTCTGGGGGAAAAATTCAGATTTTTAACATACAGCATAATCAGTATAGTCTGATTCACAAACAAACAACTTGTACAAGATGTTTTATTAAAAAAAAAATTTAGTTATTTAAAAAGACTTAGTAAAACTGGTGCAGTCAAATTCTCTTAACAAATGCTTTTACTCACCGAATTAAAAATATTATTAAAAATGTATTATTATTATTTTAATATAGTATAAACTAGGGCTGGGTCAAAAATAGCCATTTTTAATTTTCAAGTGTAGTCTGATTCAGAACAAATTACTTTTCTTCATTTTGTTAAAAAATACAGGGCAACCAGTCATTTCCCTTCCTTTTAATGAAAAGCTCAAAAACATGAATTACCAGTTTGAATCGGTCTAATCGGCCCTATCATTTACAGCATTAGGAGAATAAATGGACATTATGACCGTAATATACCAAAAATGAATCTGAATCAAAACCAGAGTTGAATCAATAGCTTACGAATCAGTATTCAAATTGCATCTGGAAATGATTATTAATACACCACCTTACTATTCAAAACTAAACAGAACCTATTAAAATCAAATGCATTATGCTTGCTGAGACAGCAGAAAGGTGCGCAAGAACCGGATTCCTGTGATGGAGGTAAATATAAAACAAAAGATTTCTGTTTTAGCAACCAACATAACACCTTTTAGCATCTGACACCTCCATGGGCAGAATTCTCAGACTACAGTTTGTCCTGTATACTCACAAGAAAGATGACGATATATGCAAAGTTAACAGGTTTAATGGATGTAATGGATGGAGTAATGCACATAAAAGCTCCACTAAATGAGAATGAGAGGATGCACAGTGCAAAATGCAAAAAATTTAGACTTATTAGTAAGGACAAGTCTGTCAACACAACCAAGCTAAAACTGGGACATAAGAGAGGAGAACAATTAGAAACCTGAGATTCCTCAGTGGGTAAAAGAACGAGAGTGATGCGGAGGGAGAGGAGGATAAAGTGAATAAGAGGGAAAAAACGCTGCATACTTGTAACTCAAGAACTGTAAGAATGTGTGTGCAGCAGGTATTTATGGAAAGGTGATGGCAGATAGTTGCTCTGGAAACGGCGACAACAAAAGAGAAGAGTAGAGAGTAGCGAAAGAAGAAGAAAAAAAAGAAAGAAAAACAACTGCAGGCAACGCTCAAGGTGTGATGGCACCAGCTCTGCGTACCACATCGTCATGGCAACAAGCAGCGGGAAGAAATGGCAGTGTTAACATTCATTCAGAGAGGCAGCACATGTCCATCAATCTCTAGCACATAAAGAGGCAACAGCACGTCTGCTAATGGTGTGAAGCCTGCAGGGCGCTCCATTGTTCTGCAATAATTATGCCAAAAAGGACAGAAAAAGGGTGTTGCTCTTTTCTTCACCAAGGGGTCGCAACACACACACAGATTCAAAAGAGAGGCTTCAGTTCATCCCAAGGTATAAAAGAAAAGCAAACCTGACAACTCACACACACACATACGTTCATGAACACGGGGTACCCCGTGCACCCTCTGAAATAGACACCAAAGGCGGACGTTCCTGCTTATCACTTTGTTGTGATAATCTTTTCTAAACACAGCCCTGGGCTTGCAGATAAACTCCAAACACAACATTCAAGGTAAGCTCTCTCTCTTCCTTCACTCCTTCCTTGGAATTCCATTTTTTTCCATTCGGTCCGTTTGCTGCCACACTCTGTCAGCGGTGGCAGGATGACGGGGCGGAGGAGAACCAGAGGAGGTGGAGAGAGGAAAACAAGATGGCACAGCGGCGTGAAGGTTATGACTTTGAACGTGCGCTAGCTGGGGACCGGAGCGCACACGCATTGACACAGAGTGCTCCGAGTGTTTTTGTTTGTTCCAGGTGCTTCTCTACTCTTGCAAAGTCAAACATCTACATGGCTTTTCACAGCGGGAGATACGCATCAACTGGTGAAGGTCAACACATGAGAGGGCAAAAGGGACTCACTGGCATTTGGCCTAGCCTACACAAGGCTAAAACGAGAAACAATTTGTTAATTTGTGTTTTTGTTGAATATTGATTGACCATGTTATTGTTAACTAGAAGAAAAAAAATCTAATGTGATATAAAATGAATATTATATAAATTCAACTGTCTATATTTAAAATATACAAATAAAAGCTACTTCTATACTGCTGTAATAAATAATACCAAACCTACATTTACAATGTTTTACTCAAAAGTACTTTCTGAAGTTAATTCTATTCCAAGGAACATGGAGCCAAAGAATAATTGAAAGAGACTTTATTAATCCACAGTGGTAAATCCACACATGGAGAACAGGAGGAAGACACACGTACTTGACAGGTAATTGGTAGACCCGACAAAACTGAACTGAAAGGACTAGGGTTATAAAGGCAGAATAATAGGGGAAACACAGGTGTATGGAATCATTTAATAATCAGACTAAACAAGGACAGGAAACAGACCAAATTAGGTAAAACAGGAACTGAAACATGACAAAACAGGTCCAATCCTGACATCTCGCCCCCATCCCGTAAGTTGCATCCTCACACCACAGGTAACAACAGGAGCCGGCATAGGAGGGAACTTGGGAGGAGGCTTCGGTGAAGGACGGACCCCCGGGAGGGGGCTGGTAGATAGAGACAATGGAGGGAGGAGCCAGGGAGCAGACAGGAGGAGCTTGGAGCATGGGGGGGGGGGGGGGGGGGCAAGCCGGACCCAGGCCACAGCAATAACAGCGGCCCGATGGTGGAGCCGATGGTGGGAGAAGCCATGGAGGAGGAATGGCCACCGACTCCAGGGGGCCAACCAACGGCGGCGGAGCAGGTGGAGGAGCCTGAGGCGGAGACGGAGAACCGGGGGGGGCAGGGTCGAGCCGAGGGCACTATTTTTCAGTAGAATGTACTTAGCCTACTACTACTACTAAAATGAAACAAACATTATTTTTTAAGGAATAATCAAACAACATTTCTTCCGTTTTAATTTTAATAGTAAATCTCCCTTGTTTGCCAAAAAAAAAAAAAGTTTGCTTAATTTTCAGTAATTAAAAGATAAATAAAATTAATGTTTCATGCCTTGATTTGATAACAATAAAAATGTAAATACACAGAATTTTTGAGGGGGGGGGGGTCATTAGGCTTCTTTAAGAATTTTTTTTATAAATTAAGTTGTTTTATGCGTTCAAATGATTAGACAAGCTAAAACAGAATTTGGTAACAATAAAAAACTATGGTGAGAAAAAATAAACAATTTCATAGGGCTAGGGCCCTCATGTAATTTGTGTTAAACTTTTATTAAATTGATGTGAAAATGTATAAGTTTCATGATTTTAATTCATTAGACCTGCTTTATGATTAATAAACTTTAATTTAACTATTAAAAAGGAGTGGAGAAAAAGAAAAAATCCAGAAAAATTTAATAACGGAATTTGGAAATAAATAAAATGGAATTTAGTAAAAAATTCAACAGATTTTACAGGGCCCTATTGGAGTGTGGTAATTTCAACATTTACAATTACTATTACTAAAATTATTTTTATTATTATTACTACTTTTATTATTACTACTACTACTACTACTATTAGTATGATTCAGTACTGTTTAAAAAAATTTGTGTGTGTGTGTAAATAAAGCACTATTTTAGTTTTTGTTCAGTATCCATTTTAAAAACTATCGGTTAATTAATCGGTATCTGCCAGTGTGGTCCAACCTAGCTATTGGTATCGGCAAAATCCAATATCGGTCGAACACTAAAAACAAGCCGCACACTAAAAACAAGCTGCAAGACAATTAAGTTAGCACAACAGAAACAAGCCGCAACACAACACAATGAAATCAATCCTATGTGTTGTGTTGTGGCGATTTAGTTGTGTGGTAGAGATTTTGTTGTGTTTTGTTGTGCACTACTGGGCCTCCATACAATGCAGATTAATATTGGATCATTATATTAGCTGATTATCAAAATAATCAATAGCTGCAGTCCTAATGCCACATGAGATGTCGCTAGATACAAATCGAATGTCTAAAGTCATGCTACATGATTTCTCGTGACATAAGCACTACTTAGCGCTTTGGTTCTGGCACGACTGCAGCATTTAATTAAAAAAACAAATGCCACAATGCCTCCTGCACTCATAAGTCATTCTGCCAATGCAGTACTGGCATGTCATTGCAATCATAGCAACACACTGACTCACTGAGGATCTGAGGTTATCAACTCCTAGTAAGTCAGCTGAGCTTAAGTTCAGAGGGATGCAGTATCTGTGCTGTCAGTGATCATGGTTTGCGTGGTGTGAGATGGTGTCTGTATATTTACCAGCTTTGCAGGACAAACGTGTCTCTCTCAACATAAGATGCATCTCACAGCAGTGGCCAACTGCAGAGGATGAGACACATCAAACAAAGCACTAAATCTGTCCAAAACACACACGTTTGTGCACAAGGAGACGTGTGCCGCATCTCCGAGCTCTTGAGCCCTCAAACAAAGGATGAAAGAGATTAATTGCCCCCGTCTCAGAACCGCATACAGTATCCACGTCACCTCTTCAAAAGAAGTAGAAACCAAGAAGAGAGACTCAGCTGAGGGCTGATAATAATGTGTCACTATAACTGCAAACGCAGGGACAAGCTGAAACCTCTAGATACATCATGGTATGAATTTAAGTAATGTGGAGATCTTAGTGGGAGATTGTCAAATGTCTTATTGGCTTTGGGATCCGGTGATAGCTCTGGGTCTAGTGATAACTGTTTGAAATGGGTGTGAATGCACAGCACGCACAGACTTGTAATCCCACCTGTTCAGAGCAGTTTTGAGCGAGACGGTGAACATGAGGTGTACAGAGACACGTGGAGCAGCCATGGGGTCTGAACAGGAGTGGAAAGGGGCTGAGAAACTCCACAGGGAGCATGGCACAAAGGAACTGTTCTCACCCATAGACTGTAAAAAAAGATGGACGACTCGCCTTCGCTCTCTTCCATTGGTCAAAACTGAAGCCGCCAGTGTCCCGATATGGCGCTGACATCTTGGACTTGCGCCTGCGCAGATAGCGATCTAGGGACCAGTTCTGCGCAGTAGCTATGCGCAGTAGCAAGCAGGAAGTAAAGCCTTAAAGCCACGAAATCAACGTCCCCGCCCCTGTGCCCTGCCCCTCACTCTCCCTCGCAGAATGCACATACCGTAATCTGCACTGTTTTGGAAGTGGAGTCCTGCTCCTGTGAACTCTGTCTGCTCCGTTCCACTCCAATCTCATTAAAATAAGGTAAATACAATCTCCTTAGTCCTCCGAAGATCATGAAAAAAGTCTGTTGACGCTTCAGTGCCTCCTCGGCTCAGAGAGCTGTCAATCACAGCTGTCAATCACGACGTCACACCACCGTTTTTAGAGCATTAAATAACTATCTAAAAAACAACTTATTTTAAAAACGAACACTTGAATTTACATTAGCGTGATACAAACTACAGTAAATGACAAAAAACAGCTTCGGAAAAAAGATATTTGAAGGGTAATTTAATTGTTTAGTTGGTCTCGCGTCCCATTGAATAACATGGGGAGGCGGGGTTTATGACCTATACTAGGACCACTCACCAGGGGGCGATCGAGACGTTTTGGCTTCACTTTTCAGGGCTTGTGCGGCACGCTTGTTCTCACCCTAATGAGCAGCCAGATCTCAACACTGCAACACTCCTGTGCTGCTCTCACATTGGACTGTATCAAATATTTTCACTCACACTGGAGGTGTTCAAGTAACAAAGCTTTGGCCAAACACACAGCTTGTTGCTGAGGTTGAAGTGGGAGGCCTATTCTGAGCAATGAGCACAAAAATCCCTTTCTTCACATTCATGGCGTAATTACATCTATTTGCCCTTGTAATGTACTTTGGAAAAGGAAATCAAGAAGGAAGATGATGGAGAAATGAGAGATTCAGATCAGAGAACCCTCTGAATGATGTATCTACAGAGGCCTTAAACTCTTACCAGAAACCCTCTAGCACAGTCCTCTCCAGCAGACGAGGGGCAACTCGCTTGAAAATGCTTTTGAATTCATCCAGCTTCAAGAAGGCATGACCTGTATAGAGCACAAAAATTCAGAGCAAGTGTTAACAAGACTAATACTTTAAAACATCGAAAAGTTGTTCATTATGGGGCCGGGTGTGTTATTAGGGCGCCACACTTGCAAGAGATCAAGCAAAGAGGATGAGATAAGCATACCTGAGAGCACACTCTAATTATTTTTGCTTATCTTAAGGAATATAATTAGCTTTATTTGCTCATTCCACCTAGTAAAAAGCTGGTGGATAAAGCCAGAAGTACACTTCCCTTGTCCGTGATGTAATTTCCATCATCAGAACAGTCCACTGAGCTTCACACATACAGGCCAGATTTTGAGTCTGTGAGGACTTGTTAGCAGACAACAGAGTTGTACTAGGCAATATAACAAAAATAAAATATTGTTTTCCTAGAAAGTTTTGACTAATTCAAGATTTAGTTATTTTATGTTTAACCGGATAATTCAAGTAACTTTGTCTTTGTTAAGAAAAAAAGTTGTATTCTAAGTGCATCACAAAAATTGGTTAACATGGTGCAAATGTAAACAAAAGACATGATAAATATCTTTGAATTAAAATATCCATGAAATATGAAGGCATATATTTTGCAAACATTTTAAACATATCATATATGTTCAGAAACACAGACGTTCACACGACACAGTACACCCTGGACTCAGTACAGTCCCGGGCCGGCAGGAATTGTGGGTGGGGGGAGTGCATGTACAGTTCTCTCTCCACCTTCAATACCACGACTTAGGTGCCCTTGAGCAAGGCATCGAACCCCCAACTGCTCCCCGGGCGCCGCAGCATAAATGGCTGCCCACTGCTCCGGGTGTGTGCTCACAGTGTGTGTGTGTGTTCACTGCTCTGTGTGTGTGCATTTCGGATGGGTTAAATGCAGAGCACAAATTCTGAGTATGGGTCACCATACTTGGCTGAATGTCACTTCAATGTCACTTCACTTCATTTCCCATAAACCCCTGCCTAGGAACTCATTATTGAACATCACGTGTTTCCCATCAGTGACACTATAAAGGTTGCACTCACCCACACTCACATTGCGAAGTCTTGATTAGTTCAGTCTGGCATTTCTGAGCGGTTTCCTAGTGTTTGTTCCTTCCGTGTTTGACTTTGGATTGTATACCGACTTTGATTGTCTGCCACCTGCCCCAACCTTTGCCTGTTACTGTTTCTGATTTTGGATATCCCCTGCATACCTTACGCTGTTACCTGAACTATGCATGTCTTACCATTCTTAATAAACTACTGCATTTGGATCCAAACGCCTCTGACTCCATGCTACAGAAGACTTCACCATACCAGGATCCAGCAGCCCGGTATCCTCCCATTCCTGAGATGTCTGTTCCCACTTCAAGGTCAGCATATCAACTCTCCAGCACTATCATTGACCAAGTAGATCAACTATTGCACCTTTGTCAAGGAGCCTTATCTAATGAAGAGTATGTTCAACAGTTCTGTGAGATATCATATCAAGTACAGTATTATGATGAAGTTTTGTTTAATGACTTGTTCTGTTTCGGACTTAATGACCCAATTAAGTCATGCTTGCCTAGAGGGGAGCTTAATGGCAGTCTTGAGAGGCAGAGGACAGTGTTGAAACGCCAAATAATGGCAACATTGTCAAGCGCAGATGGCAGCAGAGCTTGAACCACCAGAGCCACTGCACAAGATGGCCGCCAGCCCAGTGCCACTGCACAAGACGGCCACCAACCCAGAGCCACTGCACAAGATGGAGTCCACACTAGACACACTAGAGTCAAGTCAGGTCCCGGTTGATCTTCCAGGGTCAAGTCAGGTCCCCGTTGATCTTCCAGGGTCAAGTCAGGTCCCCGTCGATCTTCCAGAATCAAGGTCCAGTCAAGTCACCGCTGACCATTCAGAGTCAAGTCAACTCACAGTTGATCTTCATGAACAAAGTCAAATCACCGTTGATCTTTATGAGCCCAGTCAAATCACTACCGATCTTCCAGAACTTGATCACATCTCAACAGATCTTCCAGAACTTGATCACGTCTCAACAGATCATCCAGAGCCTCGTCACGTCTCAGCTGAACTTCCAGAGCCTCGTCACATCCTGTCTGTTGCACCCAGCAATGTTCTCTCAGCCTGTTGTGTTGCTGTCAAGGAGACTGTTACTGCTGTGGAACCTCCAGAGTTGGTGGCAACTGCTGCAGAATCCTCAGAGGTGTCCGTAGTATCTATATATTGAACTCATGCCTGTCCTGTCACGGCCACAGAGGCAATCCACCAACTCACTGTCTGTCCTGTCACGGCCACGGAGGCCCTCCATGAACTCCCCGCCTGTACCGTCACGGCCATGGAGGCCGTCTATGAACTCTCGTTCATTCCTGTCATGGCTATGGAGGCCATGTGTGAACTTTCTACCTGCGTTATCATGGCAACAGAGACCACCATTAATCTGTTTATGTTATCTGTTCCAGTCCCACCTAACCAGACTTAACAGACCTAACCCACCTAGCTCTCCTGTGCAATGAGCTCCCCTTGATCCGCACTGGTAGGTTCCAGCTCCCCTTGATCCATCCTGGTGGGCTTCAGCTCCACCTGCTTCACCCTGGTGGGCTCCAGCTCTCACCCTTGTGGGCTCCAGCTCAACCTGCTCTGCCCTGGTTGGCTCCAGCTCTCCCCATGTTAAGTCCAGGAAGGACTCCTGTTCCCCATGTTAGGCCCAGTAAGGGCTCCTGTTCCCCATGTCAAGCCCAGGTAGAGCCCTGTTCCCCAGTTAAGCCCAGGAAGGGCTCCACATCCCCAGTTAAGCCCAGGATGGGCTCCAGTTCCACCTGCTCCACCCTGGCTTCCTGCTCTTCTGGCTCTGCCCTGGTCCCTGACCACTCCACTTCCACACGGACCTGGCCCTCCGTCCCTCCCCCTGTACCGCCTTTGCTCTACCGCCCTCCTAGATTGTTTAGAGCGTCTGGAAGCCGCTCCATGGGGGGGGGGGCTATGTCATGATCCGGTCACTGCACATCCATTTATTCACCACACAGACTTTCACACGGCACATTACACCCTGGACTTCATTTCCCATAAACCCCTGTCTAGGAACTCATTGTTGAGCCACATCTGTTTCCCATCAGTGACACTATAAAGGTTGCACTCATCCACACTCACATTGCGAAGTCTTGATTAGTTCAGTCTGGCATTTCCGACCGTTTTCCTAGTGTTTGTTCCTTCCGTTTTTTTACTTTGGATTGTGTATACTGACTTTGATTGTCTGCCACCTGCCCCGACCTTTGCCTGGTACTGTTTCTGATTTTGGATATCCCCTGCATACCTGACGCTGTTACCTGAATTCTGCCTGTCTTACCATTCTTAATAAACTACTGCATTTGGTTCCGAATGTTTCTGACTCCATGCTACACTGACGTCTCGTGTCTCTTGTAGCATCTGATCCATTATATGGCATTTTAATATGCGGTGCTAAAGAAGTTCAACTCAGTTCTCATAACCTTTCATTTTTTTTTCATTCCACTGCCTTTTTTTTTTTTTTTTTCAAAAAAACTGTGTGAATAGCCGCTTAAGACTATAGATAGATTCTACATTTTTGTTTTCTCTTAACTCTTACCACTGGCATATCGTCAACATGTCTAATTTTATTGCATATTTTTATTCAAAACTAAGAAAAATAGGGAAAAAAGTTCTAATTAATCGATAAAATTGCCCAGCTCTACAAAAGTGCATGTGTGAGAGATCTAAGCACTTGAAAAGATGTGTTTATCCACACTCATGGTCAAAGAAATATACTCTAAAAATCTTCCACACCCTGTGCAAGACAGCGTGGAAAATGAAGTATACCTAAGTCCACTTTTTTTGCCTGATATTGTGAGAGGGAGAGGTAAGACTGGCTGAGATCTCAGAGCGTCTCCAGGAGCCTCTTCATGAGAGCTCAAAGGAACAGCTTGTTGTGCCTTCTTCTCAGCGGCTGGCACGCAGGACTTTGATTTGCAGGAAATGGCTCCCCTGAGGAAGTTTAGAGCGCTCGCATCCAAAGTCAGACCTGAGAGTGGAATCTGTTTAGCGTGTCTGCTGAATTGATGAGAGGCACAGCAGCGCACTGAGCATGGGGATTATGGTGGGGTGGAGGTGGGGGTCGCGGAGCACTGTGACATGCATGTCAACACACCAGACCCGACAACATCAGCTCACCAACCGTAACCAAACACTGCCCTCCACAGCCATGACAACATGGATGAGAGCGAACACTTGCGGAAACCACAAGATCTGTGCAAAACTTGAAGATGACACATCTCGAATGTAAAAGAATTTGAAGTGTGTATAATTGCATGATTTATTTGCTGAATGCAGAAGAAAACGATTGTTTTGATGACAAAGCCTGAGTAGGTAATCGGCAGGGAGCTCAGCTCACTTTCACACCCGGTGAGAACGGGAGGGTTTCCAACTGCACCGAGCATGCTCTGTCACCGGGCAGGCTGCCACTTCAGCTCTGAATGGGAGCGACGCACTTCAGCGCGCTTTAGCTTCCAGCGCGTCCCCATTGAAGATGAGGACGGGGGTGATGGAGCAGATGAAACAGTCAAACATCTCATCCAGCGCAAACTGTTCAGCCGCAGATAGGAGAGGACTTGCCTCTGTTGGCAGTCTGACAGATACATCAGGCAGAGAAAGCCAGGACAGAGAGTTTAAGCTTACCTGGCAGAGGAACAAAGACAATCAATCTGGGAACAGCTGAAATTATTAAGACATTTTGCTAGCATGTAAGCTCTGCTGGAGAACACCTGCCTGACAGCTGTCCTTCAGCTTTCCAGCTGTGCATGTTCATTCAAAACCGTTTAATGAGAAGCCAATTTCATTTTCAAAAAGATTCATATTTGATACAAAGAGCATTTTATAGCAGTATCATTTGTCAGTGCTGATGGGTGAGTTAAGAGTAAGTAAAAATCACACTTCCAATCTCGGTTCTAAAATTAGCTCATTTTCAGGTTGCTACAAGGGTTGAGTGAACTCGCTCACAGCAATTTGGTCCTTGAGATGAATTTGATGGTTCATTAACATTCACAATTCTAATTAAAAGCCAACTGTATTTTTAAATGCCTACTACTTATTGCTGGAGTCTTTTTTAGGTCCTAGGAGGATGTAAAAATGCTCCAAAGCCTGATCGGGAGAATCACAGGAAGTCTGAGATATTTCAAAGCAGTCTGAGAAAGCAAATGAGATACAAAAGAGATAAACAGAAAGTGAATGAGAGAATCTGCTTCGCTGCAATAATGGGTCCATCGAACATCTGCTGAAGAGGCAGCCTTCACATGTATAAATATTCTGCTCAAACACACAGTTTTCCTCTGTAATGGCAGGCCAGCAGGGTTAATGAAATAAGATCCCCTGACCATTCTTAGCAGATTCAGTCAAGGTCAGCTGAAATCCTCCTCCTGTGGTCACTCCTAACATACTCAGTTAAATTATACTGTAACAAAACTAATTAGTTTATTATACATTTGACTCTCATTAGAATATCCTACAAACAGTTCCAGGGAGGGCGAAAAGAGCCTAAAACATTTAGTTTCATAGAATAACTTCATATAGGGAAGAAAAATACTTCAGATACAGCAGTTAAAGATGAAGGGAACTTTTGTATTTGACTTTGTAGTCTATCAGGCATTAACTGTTTAAAAACCAGAAGTTAAATCACCAAAAAGGTTGATTTCTTTTTCCACAGATATGAAAGTATAAAAATAAAAAAAACTACAAGGAGAAGGGAGAATATCCATTGCTTGATAGTCACAGTGGACCAAAAAAAGGACACAGGGCGCCCTCTACTGTAATAATAAGAAAACACCACCATCCCCAAAACCACAATCATGTGTAAACTACACATTAGAAATTTGCAATCAAATATAATAGTTGACAAAAGCACCAACCCTTGTTTAGAGAAGAATAAATAAAATAAAAAAAAATCTCCCTGGGACAAGTGCACCTTGCATTGCATTCAAGTCATTAATTCATTTATTCATTCATTCATTTCACCAAGATGTGCGTTTCTTTTTTGGAATAGAAACCCTAGACGTTCTACCACGCACTACCAGCTAAGTAACAGGAACTGTAAACACAGCAAACCACAAAGTCTTTGCACAACTAATTTGGTCAATAAATGTGAACTGCACAGAAATTATGTTCACAGTTATTCTATGCCTCTAATGTTGTTTACTTCTAGTTCTCCTTGGCTACTGGGGTCTAAACTTAGTATGTGACATATTATATTCATAACCACCTTAGTACTTGTCACTTGCAAAGTTTTGTCAGTTGCACTTGAAAAGTGTCAGCTAAAACCACACATTTAGAGTGCATATGCCTTGTACTTGCACAGAACACAATCCCAAAATAATTTGCACAGGTGCAAAAAGACTGCACAAGTGTTTCAGCTGATTCACTATTCTTTACTATTTCCACAAAATAAAGATCATGAGGTCTGTAAGCAGATATATCACCAGTCTAATTTTCTATCAACTCAAATGTATTAAAATAAAAGTGTTAAACATGCATAGAGAAAGAGAGGAGGAACATACAGTGTACATTAAATGCACTGAAGATCTGCCTCGTCTTTTCATATGGATCTTCTGCGGACATCTTCCTCCCCATGAGAGACACAAACCGCTCCAGTGGGACCCCTTTCGGAGAAAGAGAGGGAGAAAAAGAATACTGGATTTATTAAGTTACAAAGCTCTCGTCTGAAGTGCATGCTCTTCCTTTACATGGCAGTCATCTGAAAGCACTATGTTTAAAGGAGTAATATCTTTCCCTCTTGCCTGCAGGGTAGTCGTTTTTTCTTTGAGTGCTGTTATAGAGATGAAAAAGGTAGGCAGGGGAGTTCTAGACAGCATTCTCGCGAAACACCAAACATACAGAGGGACTTTGGTGAGGAGAACGGGGTGGGCTACGCTGACAGAGATGGCTAAGAAACTTGGGGATAAACCTCTATTGGGAAAAGAATAAATTAATTAAGAGATCTAAAGACAGATGTGATGGCTCCACTGCACTTCGAGTCATGCCAAAACATACGCTGTAATCTGTCCTTTGAGAATCTCACACCAAGTGATAAAAGAATACTACATGAACACAGAAAGGACTGTTTTCTAAAAACAAGTTAGTAAACAGAATTGTACCTCTTCTAGAAGAAAATATGAGTGGTGCTTGATCAGAAGGAACACAACCACAATGCTAGAGTGATTATCAGGGTTCTGCTATGTGGTCACTAATGTGTTCTGGACTGGTTTTTAGAGGGTTGTTAGTTGGTTGCTCACTAGTCCATGTGAAAAATCCCAGCATCAAGTTTTTATGATATTCTGGTCCTTAGATATGACCTGCCTTCCTCCTTCCCTCATTTTTTGTCTAATTGCTTAGAAAAGCAATAGCACACCTCTTCTCAAGCTGCATGATCTGAGGTATCACATACTCTGTAGCACAAATGGTGAAGTGTGAGATATATACCGATGTTTTCAAAATCCCTTAAGCAACAGTAATAGTAATGCTCGCTTAACAAGAACCTTTAATAATTCAAACTGAATCACGTTTTCTTGAAGTCACAACATAACAGAAGTAGTTGTGACTTTTTATCTGCACTGTGACGTACACCCATGTGAGACTGAAAATGTAAAATGTCGGGCAATGAAACGTATGGATGAATTATTCATGATAAGATCAATAACATGCATTTAAAATAGATAATTTTCATTTCATGTTGTCTTTCATTTGTGCTGCCAAATGTTGGAATTGAATTAGGACAACTCTGGCCTACAGAGATTTTAAATACTACATAAGCGATATCTGTTTCTGTTATCATCACATAGCCACGAAAATCTATTACATAACCTACATATTTGAATAAAATTATAAAAATATGATAGATGCACAATCCATCTACCTAGTTCAGTTTTTATTACCCTCACACTCTCTTACAAAAAAAACAACAACATATATTTACATATAACCCAGACAGCATGTTTGGCAACAAATGAACGACGAAGAGCTGTGCAGACCTCTTTAAAACCCATCTCCCTCTCTGTTTCCCTCCTGTCTTTAAACAATGCTGGTGCAGGAATCCAGATCAGGGCTGACTGACATTCACTGTCAACTGGGTGGTCTGTGCGTCATACCCAAGTTCCCACCCCTTTCTTAATTTCTGCCTCTTTACAATCTTCAACTTCAACCTTGGGGTCTTTCTATGCTCTTATTTTTTTCAATTGGTTATCTTCACACCGCCCTCCCCTTCCCTCTGATCCTCAAATCTTCTCTCCTCTTTTGCGTGACTCATTCAGAAGAACAGACACACTCTCTCTCACACACACACAGCAAAATGTGCAACTGTGTTCTCGCCTAGAGCTCCTATTCAAAATCATGGACATCTCTGATTTGATGTGCTCTTTCCTCCCTTTTCACTTCGGACTATCCCTGAGCCATCCAGCCCAGGATGGAATATGAAATACAAGATTGCACGGATGCTTAATGTTGCATAACCAGCCTAAATAGAACGAGTTTTTTGGAGAATCAAAGACAAAATCTTCACCTTAAGATCTAATCAACTGTGCCATTCTGGTTAGTCAAGCATTTGTCTGCGCTTTTCAAATCAACTGCCATCATAATCAAATATTTGTCATACAAAGCCTGGGAAGAGCCCATGTTTACATTTGCATGAATCTTTGCAGTTCAATATATAGGGCTTTGACATTTTCAGAGTTTTCCTCTAGCATTCTCAACAAATGCTGGCTATTTATGCAGGGATGTACAGATTAAACTAAACTTCTGATCAATTTTGATAATCTGATAAGTACTTTCATGTCAGTTAATTGGTTAATAATAAATTAATATAAATTGACATATATAGACAAGAATAGCAGGAAATATGTGCCACACTGAAATGTCAATAATTTAGCACTTCTTAATGGTCACCACAAAATGGTATTTACCTGCGTTTCTACCACACTAAAAAATAAAAATACCTATAAGAATTCCTATAAAAATGCTACAGACAAATGCAAAAAACATATTAATCTATAAACTAAAACTACTCCAGCTATTCAAAGCCCTGGTCTTTGCTCTGTCACATTAACCTGTGGCGCTCAAGGCGGCAATGCCTTGCATTGTGTCTCCAGCACAAACAAAATGGCCAAAAATAAACATCTGTTATTAAATATCCATCAGTTACCACTGTGGAAGGTATTTCTGAATCAACAACATCTCACATCCTGAAGCTTTCATGCCTCTGTGATAAAAATAGAGGCACTAGAAATAAATCGTAATTAGAAGATAGCTAGCTATGTGACCTTTCCCCCATTTCTCACTTATTTCGCTAGTGAAAAGAGACGAAAGAGATTGAGATAAAGAAAAGGACAGTGGCAAGTGGGTGAGTGGGCTAGGCAAGTGGCAGCAGTATTGTGAACACCATGGTAGCACTGAAGCCTTAAGTGGCCTCTTTTGTGTACGATGAGCCTGTCAAAGCATTTCACTACTGAGTCTAGTCAAGACTCCCACGTCACCACCAGCAACCCTCTCCAACCGGACCGTCACTAATTTAGTAATCACATGAAATGCAAAAGAGGGGCAATTTAATTCACCATTTGCTCTGAGCAAGATTTAATGGTGGAATATTTCATCACACAAAGCATGCCACTTTAACTAGATTATCTTCTGCATTCAGGGCAGCATACAAAAGCAATTTGCTTGTGGGATAAACCAAGAAACAAATTACTTACTAATCTAGGTCTTCAACCATTTAATGTCTCCCTCAAAAAGCTGTCCTGCCAAACCCCCATTTTCCTCAGTGTTTCTGTCTGTCAAAAGGGCCTGTAGAAATCCTGTATGCATTTCACAGCAACATTATTTACCGCTGTTTTTCAGGATTTCATTACTGGCAATGTGTAAAAAGATTACACAGTATCTACATCAAGCTCCTTTTCCTTTCACTTTGAGTGGTATAAAATTTGGTTTTCCACAGAAAAAAATAAATCGAGAGCGAAATTGTGAATATAATTTTAGACTGAACATCAACGTGGGTTGAGCGTCTGCTGAAGGTGAATCAAAAAACACTAAAATACACAGCACTGGCATGTGTACAACTGTACAGCAAACTGTGATGCAGTAATTCAATATGACATGTAACAGATAATATATTATGCCCTTACCTGGACAGTCAGCACCATTCTCCATCAAGATATTCGTCTCTGACTGCAAGAGAAAACACAAAATTAATATTAAATTATAATAAAAAAATATATATAAACAAAAAAAATATTAAAACTAAATTTAAAAACTAAATATAAATATCCAAAATCAATATCTTAATATCTTAAAATCATAAATATACAGTATGTAGGCTATACTTTACACACAAATAGTTGTCACTTTAAGTATTGAAATCATGTTTTCACTCTAAAACTGTTTGGATTATTTGACAGTCCAATAAAACTAAATCAATCCGACTTCTGGCAGTTATCGATATAAAAAAGGCGTCAAGCAGTGTTGCCAGATTGGGCGGTTTTGATGTGCAGGGAAAATTGGCTTGGGCGGTTGGACAAAATTTGGACTGGTTTGAGTGAAGTGACATTCAGCCAAGTATGGTGACCCATACTCAGAATTTGTGCTCTGCATTTAACCCATCCGAAATGCACACACACAGAGCAGTGAACACACACACACACCCAGAGCAGTGGGCAGCCATTTATGCTGCGGCGCCCGGGGAGCAGTTGGGGGTTCGATGCCTTGCTCAAGGGCACCTAAGTTGTGGTATTGAGGGTGGAGAGAGAACTGTACATGCACTCCCCCCACCCACAATTCCTGCCGGCCCGGGACTTGAACTCACAACCTTTCGATTGGGAGTCCAACTCTCTAACCATTAGGCCACGACTTCCCCCAAGTTTACATTGTATAGGCCAATTGACGTTATAAACACCATAGACATATATCTTTAAACAGTACAGATTGGTATATCACTGAAAGCTGCTGGATTTGTTAGTTTTGACTGTGCAAAGATAATGAACTTCACGAAAGACTTAAGCCCGATTCAGAAGGTAATTGTTTCTCATGTGGACCTCTGTAAAAACAATTTAGACATATCACCCCAGTGATAAGACTCATGGATTCGGATGGTGATTATTATTGTTGTTGTTTTTTATTATTATTATTATTATTGTTGGATTATGTATGTAACAATGACACAGTTTTGACTGTCATGTGTGCATGAAATACCTAATTACGTTGCTTTTTCCTAATTATGTTGGGCACTTTTTTCATTTAAATTGTGACTGTTGACATTGAAGATGATGCATGCGTTTTTTTCGAGGGTATCGGTAAATTACTTGATTGACGTTTTGACAGTGACTGCTTGCATATTTTAATTATATTTGGCAATTATCTTTAATGTATTTGCCCGGATTTGATCCATGGTTAATATTATTATATTTATTTTGAGGTCATTATTTTGTTTTACGGAGTTAAAATGTCCCTTAACAACCTTGACTGACATTTTCTATCACATTATTTTGACAGTTAAAGTTTCGGGCGGTTTTTTTTTGTGAGCTTTTGGGCTGGAAATCGTCCATCCAATCTGGTAACGTAACACTGGCGGCAAACTGGCGCATATCGTTTTAAAGTCGTAACGTTAAAAGTACGTTACTTACATTTCGTTGTAGCAGACAAATACTCGATACCAAACTCTTTTACTATTACTCACTTTTGCCCACTCACAAAATCACAGATGTCTGAATTAGAGGATTTGAGAGTTCCAAGGCGTTTTTTTCGCACTTGAACTATACTCCGGAAAAATATTTGAATGGTGGTCCAAAGCATCATAATCCCCACGTGATGCCCCTTTTCTAAAAGGCAGTAAATGAACAGCAGTGATACATATGTGATAGTAATTCCTCAAATAAAAGCCGGGGACTTTATTTACCTAAACTGCAGAAGGTAATAGGCTTTTATTAGAGGCAGGCCTTAATTTCTAATTCCGTGTGTTTGATAAGTAATTGTTTTAAATAACCCGTTTTAAATTTAAAAGCGATAGCGTTCCAGTGGACAGAGATCACAACATTAGCACAGAATCAGTTCAGAATCAATCACCAAAAGAATCAGTTCGGTTCAGACGCGCTCTGTGTCAGTCTGCTTCACGCTGAATCACACATGCGCAGTATCATCAGCTCCTCGGTTCACGAATCGGACGCATCCGACAGAAACGCTTCTCGGTTCAGTGTACTCGTGATCCGAAAACCGATGCAACCGGTTCTTGACTCGAGAACGAGAAACGCTCCGGCATCTGGCTCTGCTGCACAAATTTCCCCCCGGCCTTTATTTAAGACCGGCCTTTATTTGTCCGTGTCGACCACGCCCCCAGCCACTATAAGAGGCCCGGCGTTTATTTGACAACCGGTTTTTAAAAAGAAGAAGAAGAAGACTACCGGTTTTTATTTGAGGAATTACGGTATATATATACTGGTTACTTCGAGGCATTGTACCGTTTTTGGTCATGTGATCCTGAGTGTGGCGTCCTCGCGAATCGCTAGGAATTATTTAGACAGTAACCCTTACTCTATGTTTTTGAAACCATCTGAGGAAATTGAGATTATTGAAATTGTTAACAATTTTAAGAATAAAAAGTCAACAGACGTGAATGATATTGTTATGGTTTTACTTAAGGATGCAATTGGTGCAATTAAACCGTTAACTCATATTTATAATTTGTCTTTCAAAACAGGTGTATTCCCAAGCAAAATGAAAATTGCTAAAATCATTCCACTATATAAATCTGGAGAGAGAAATCAATTCACGAATTATAGGCCATTGTCTTTACTCTCTCAGTTCTCTAAAATATTAGAAAAATTGTATGTAATTAGATTGGATAATTTTATTGAGAAGCAATTGGTTGATAGTCAGTATGGATTTAGGTCCAACAGATCTAAATCAGTGGCATTAATGGAGTTAATTGGAGACATTACCAGTGCCATAGATAACAAACAATATGCGGTGGGTGTATTTATTGATTTAAAAAAAGCTTTCGATACAATCGATCATCGTTTGTTAATCAATAAACTGTAAAAGTATGGTATCAGAGGAGTTGCATTAGATTGGATGAAAAGTTACATAAGTAACAGACAGAAGTAACAATTTGTTCAAAAGGGGAAGTACAGATCGGAGTGCTTGGGTATCACCTGTGGAGTACCACAGGGGTCAATATTGGGTCCAAAATGATTTATTATGTACATAAATGACATATGTAGGGTGACTAACCTCTTAAAATTTGGGATTTTTGCTGATGATACTAATATTTTCTTTTCAGGGGAAAATCTGAAGCAACTTTTGGAGGTGGTCACATCAGAAATGAATAAATTAAGAATATGGTTTGACTTAAATGATCGTTAAATCTAGATAAAAACCAACCCAGACAGCAAGCAGTTTCGGCCCAGATCCGGCCCACATCTGGCCCGTGTGAAATCCATATGGACCAGATGTGGGCCGGATCTGGGCCGAAACTGCTTGCTGTCTGGGAAATTTATGCTGTTTGGTAATCATAAAACTGACACACAAGTAAAAGTTATGATTAATAATGTTAAAATAGAAAGAGTCTATGAAAATAAATTTTTGGGTGTGATTTCGATCTAAAGTATCCAGATAGAAATTTGTTACTCATTTTCAATGGGAAACTTTGCCTGGCAAAATTACTCCATGTATCATCAGCCATGGAGATACGGCAGGGTTACAGAATCCAACAGGAGACCATAACGGGTTACCAAAATCGGTTACCCCTCTCTATTTTACACAGAAAAGTTTTAATTTTATACGAAGTATAAGGTAACATTGAAACGTCTTTTCTGTATTTTAGAAAACAATTTGCTTTGATGTGAACAACGGACATACAGCAGGAACACTAAATCTGACGAGGCAGCATAATGGCTTACCAAAACACCATGGCTTTAATGTTAACCAAACTTATTTTTTCGGTAATGTCTAACCTTTTCTATTTTACACCCTAGGATGCATTATCACCAAACAGTGCATCAAACAGCAGCTAATAAACACCCACAATGCACAAAATTTAATTTAGCACAATACTAAAATCAAATAAACACTTTAATGTTTCAAAGGATTACTCTTTTGCATTCAAATACAGATTAAATGCCGAGCAAATAAAAAAAGCATTTGTTCCCAGCATTACAGAATACAAAAAAATGTAAAAAAATAAATAAATAAAAATAAAAATAAAATAAAAATAACAATAATCTTAATCTAAATGTACATCAGTGGCATCCGGATGGATTGGAATGTTTAATTAATTATTCAAATAACAATCAGAAAGGTAAAACCCTAACAAAAATATTATTATAATAAAAGAACAAGCAATAGCACCTGTTCCTCCGTTTCACAGCACCGCTCATCAAGGAACTTCAACAAACTCCCCGACGCTTTCTCAGGCGCGTTCTCGCACAGTCATACAATGAACAGCGACCTCTAGTCACGGATTTCTCTAGTGGTGTAGGTCACAGATTTAGGCACAACACTTGTTATGTCCAGACAATATTATGCAAATTACTTCTTTGCAATGATCGTAATGATTTGTGAGGTTATATTTATACTTTAACGCAGTTTGCATTAAAAGAATGGTTATTTAGATGCCCTTTCGTTGCAAACTACACAGAGCCCGGATAGCTCAGTCGGTAGAGCATCAGACTTTTAATCTGAGGGTCCAGGGTTCAAGTCCCTGTTCGGGCGAGTTGTATTTTTCACTCGAGGTAGAGAAATGTTTTTTCGTTTGCGTCTGTAACGTCAAGAAACCTCACATTTACTATTCTATTCACATCTAACGTGTTATCTAAGTGCTACAACACCAAGCTTTTTAATTAATGCAGCACAGATCCATCCTATGCTCGTTCATAAAGAAATGTGACTGAATGTTCTGTCGTCTAACTTTTTAATCACTTAACTTGATCACAGTTTTGTCATTTATAAATACCGTGTCAACTCAGCATCCACACACCAGAATCTGTTCCAAACAGTTTCACAAGCGTCATGACATCGTTCAACAACATTAACTCAGATCTTACCAATTCCATTTTTCCCTCTCGGAATTGTTTATTTCTCTCTCGCTCCTAAAGCTTCTTCTTGCAGAACATTTGCATGGAGACAACATAGATATAAAAAAAATATAAAGGCTTCTGGGAAGTTGTATATGTTTGCATAGAAACCGTATGGATGTGAGGGATTGGTTGTCTATGCAGAGACATCCTCTGGTAGTACCAGAGACACTGACTGGATAGAAACATGGGAGGGATAGAAACCATTTCAGAATTCTATGACGAATAGTCCGTATTTTCAAAATAAAAGTGTTGAAAGCTACTCATTGCAAGTAAATTTCGAAAAAACAAATTCATCAACATATTTCACCCCTCAAACCAATTGATTAACGTGTAAGAAAAATTGTATTCCGGTTAAAGAAAAAGCTTATTTTATGGCAATTAATTATGGCAATTAAGGATGTTTGCATTTTACATTACTTTCATGAAAATTAAGTACCCAAATCCTCATTATTGGAAGGCAAAAATACAAACACAGTATACGCCGTTGTAATGAAATACTGATCAATAAAAAAACCTAGACATGTTAAAAATTCCATATTACATTATAATCATTACTTATTATGCAATATTTACATTATTATTTTTCTTTTTAATTAGAGTATTATTCTATGAATTGTATTTGTCACTTAATTTAGTGAAAGAAATTATAAATAAAACTTTTACAATGTTGAGCTATAGGATGACAATGAGCTCATAATTAAACTTTATGTCAGAAACTGTGTGTGTGTGTGTGAGAGAGAGAGAGAGAGAGAGAGAGAGAGAGAGAGAGAGAGAGAGAGAGAGAGAGAGACGTGTGTTTGCTGAAAGCTAATATATAATTATAATGAGTCATAATTAAACCTTCGAAATTATAAGATTGTTCAATGTCGCGTATCATAGACTTTTATTTTGAAGAACATTGTGGCGTGTCTCTGCTGTAGCTACATGTGGAATTTAGGAATTTACAGTGAGAGGCTGAGAGCGAGTGCATATCAAATCAAAACACAGCGAACTGTTGTAGTGCTGTTATGATATGAGTTTCAACTTGACAAGGGTCTAGCAGTTTTGTAGCTGTATATTTGCAGCACTTATATTTCTTTATAACCGTAAACAATTTTAAAAGTATCTTCTTGTAGCCTTATTTCCTCTTCCCGCCTTTTTGTAAGTCTACGTTCATTTACGTTGAACTACATTGTTATTATGTGATGCATACAGTGTATCTTTATGATCTATCATCTATGCGAGCATTTATCTTTTGTCCAAATCTACTTGTCCAAATACAAAAAGCTGTTAATTTAACACAAAACCAGATTGTTGTATTGTAAACATGACATAGTATGAAAGTTTACAGTATATGGTTTACTGTGTGTAACTATAAAAGTAAAATAATACTGTGATCCACAGCTGAACAAAAATGTCCCAGGACAGTCAACACGGCAAGTGGACCATATCAGATAGTGAAGACGAGGACAACATTATTCCTCCAACACCTCAGAAGGATTCAAACAAACCAAGTATTAAACCTGATTTAGAAAGAAAACCTGACACGAGCACCACTTTCTTCAAGCAAGAGCCCAAGCTGAGTCCAAAACGCAATGAGGACACCCATTCTATAAAAGAACCGTCCGCTCCCTCCATGGGATCTGAAGCCAGGAAAGCCGCACATGTGAATCAAACCCTCCCTGTAAAATATGAAAGCAACCCTTCACCTTCTGTAAAGAGAAAGAGAGAAACAGAAGAGGCAGGCTGGAACCTCTCAAGCAGTGATGATGAAACTCCACCACCTGCCCCCAAAAAAGAGCCCAAGAAGTCTGATGTAAGTCCTAAGAAGAAGAAGACTGAAGACACACGTCCTCCGAGTCCACACGGCACTGGTTATTATAAAGAAGAGCCAGCTGATTTCTTTGAGACCAATTTATTGTCTATGAACGACATGTATTGTTTTTATTTAAACAAAGTCACTGGGATACCAAAAAAGTTCAACACTGGAGCGCTGCATATCAAAGGTATGTAAAGAGTTTGTCTACTTAAAAAAAGTTCTGATACATGTTATGTATTTCTGATCATCTTATAATAATCTGTTTTCTTCTTCTGTTCTATAATCAGACATACTTTCTCCAATGTTTGGAACCCTGAAAGAGTCTGTACAGGTATTGTGTTAATGAAGTTGCAGCTAAGAGACTACTACCAACCTACTGACCAAAGTCTTTTTTTTCTTTTGTAGTTTAATTACTGCTTTGATGTTCCATGGATGGTGGAGCAGTATCCACCTGAATTTAGGTAGGATGAAATCTCATATTGTTGGATTTGATGTAGAATAACACACTCATTTCACCACACTGAACACATGTCAGTAAGAACTTATGCTGTTCGTTTTTGCTGTTTTTAGGGACAAACCGGTCATACTCGTTCACGGAGAAAAAAGAGAGTCCAAGGCTCGGTTAATCGAGCAAGCCAAGCCATATCCACATATTCGTTTCTGCCAGGTTCTCTCAGTTTTGCAATAATCTACTTTTTCCACTAGAGGGAAGCATTAAACTTTATGGTAGTCTGAGGTCGTCTACAATATTATGTATTACAGTAACTGGAAAAACCTATAAAAATACTTTTAGGCAGGCTTTTTAATGTTTAAAAAAAAATACTAAATGTGTCTTGGTGAATCAAACTCTCTCTTGTTTTTAACAGGCCAAACTGGATATTGCATTTGGCACACATCATACGTGAGTGTTGAGATGTTTTATATATTAATATAATTTTAATGAGACAGTGGGTGAAAAAAAAATAAGACTTAAGCTTGAAGTTTGAAAACAGGTGCATGAAATAAAACATTCAACCATATAAGCTTTTTTTTTTTTTTTAAGTAGTATGGTTTATGCCAAAAATCTCAGTGATTTTAATGTGTCACTGTCATAGGATGCCACCAGTTAAATGAGCTGAAATGCCAGCTGTAAGCCACATCCCATCAGTACCATCCCAGAATATGGATAAAGCAATCTTCTAACATTAAAACACATTAATGCTCACAGTTATGAGATGAAACACTCAGAAAGCATATATCAGTGTGGTCCAAGTGGTGGCTTGGTTTTTAAGTAACAATGCAACAGTGGTGGTGTTGTAGTTCACTTATATAATTTCATTAACACCTTGATCAGGATTTAGGTTTTATAAGCAGCCAGTAACATAATGCATGTTGAATATAGCACTCCTCGAACTACTCAAATAAGTATTATCGTCTTCACAGTCCATGCCGGTGTGCAGATTATCAGCAGCGCATCTGTTGTGATGAGTTGAAATTAGATGTTAAACAGGCGCAGTATTGAATTTTAATGTGATGTATTCCTAGAGTACTGTTTTCTCTCATAAGGATCTGTTATGTTTTATTCAACAGAGAAAGAAATAACAGGATTGAGCATTTCTGACTCCAGAGGAGCAAATTAAATGGCTTGTCTTTTATAAGTTGAACAAAAAAGGAAGCAAAAGAACAAAAAGATTTGCAGTATAATCCTACTCGAAACACCTTTAAGTCTTCATGTGCTAATTTGCCTTTAAATTAGTTCTAAATGAACCTCTCTGAAGAACACAGAGAGTTATTTTCTTATTTTATTAAGTGAAATAATACATTTTCACACAAAGAACAGCATAGAATTGATTTTGTATTTCAATACTTTTGGTTTTTGTTATAATTAATTCAACACTAAAGCTGAAGGCTTAATAGATTTTTTAAATGTATTATTTTATACCGCTTGACACATAAAGCCATTGAGTTTAGCTCAAATCAAAGTTATTATGCAGCGAAGTAATACTTTTGGTTAATGTGCCATAGGGTTTAATGGTAGTGTTTTGATAGACACAAATGAATGACATTATGTAAGGTCAGTAGTATTAAAATCATAGTTGTCTTTTGCAGGAAAATGATGCTGCTTTGGTACGAGGAGGGTTTCAGAGTCATCATTCTTACCTCAAACCTCATCCGAGCTGATTGGTACCAGAAGACACAGGGGTAAGATGGTCCAGTGTGGAATGGGAGGGGCTAAAAACAAACCTGAGTAAATGAATGGTCAGAATGGAAACGTTCTAGCTGACGGTGCAGTCCATTAAGAAACAAGCTGTTTATGTTGTGCTCTCTTTTGTAGTTGCTCGTTTTCTGAATACGGCAACATTTGTTTCATATCTGAAATGATAGTGGCGCATTTGCTAGTCCTAACGACACATTTGTCTGTTGCTATGACAACACACTGAGAAGATACTTAGAGTACATTGAAATTAAGCTGATGTATCCTAAATAGGAGTGTTGAGCTCTGCAAATCAAAGAAAAATCCAAATAAACCAATCACGTTGTAATAGACACCTCTCTTTCCCGAAATGGTGTTTAAATTTAGCTACATGGAATAATTGCTTAAACAAAGCATTATGAAAGCTTTCCATTAATAAAGTTATTGTCCATGGTGTTACCAGCAGAAGCTAGCAGGCAGGTCAGCGTGATGGCTAATGAATTGGCAATCACTTTCGGTTATTAGGTTCAATTTTATTAGCGGTGTAACAGAAACAGAATACCATTAAGGAGACAAAAGCTTCAGAGTCATAGGGTTAGGCTGGCAGTTAGGTTATCAACCACACTAAGCTGTGGATTAGTGAGGAGGAAATGAAATCTCTAAATGAAACAGTTAATATTTAAACCCGCTGGCATACATATATTCAGACAATCTGACATAGTACAGTATATTGGCCCTTTCACTAAACCAGTATTGTGAGATTAGTGTCAGCTCACACAGAGGCTATTAAGTGCTGTTGGAGCTGTGACCTGGTTAGTGCACATGCTGTGTCATATGGTACTGTGGTGTTTATACTGAGGATGTGAGTTTGAATCCAGCTTGATATTTCCCAATACCATTCCCACCTGTTCTATGCATCATTTCTTGTCTTCAGTGTCCCTGTAAATAAAGTGTAGCCACAAATGAAAAGTATTGGTAGACTAGAATAGAGGAGAAATAGCCACCGCTGCTAAGTTTGAAAGAGAAAGGCATTGTGTCCACCAGAACATCTTTGTCCAGCTGTAGATGGCAAAAGAAAAAAGATGTGGTTGTACATTTGGTTGTAAAATTTACGTTTAATCAAAGTTGGCACTATTTACTATTCACATTTTTGGTTTTGTGAATAATTAAAGTCTCTTATGCTCACCAAGGCTGCTATTATTTGATCTAAAATATATAATTTAAAAGTCATTTATTTTTTTGCTCCATTTTTTTTAATTTCACATGATGATTCTTCAGAAATCATTCTAATATGCTGATTTTGTCATCAAGAAACATTTTTCTAATTATGTTAAAAACAGTTATGCTGCTTAATATTTATGTGGAAACCATGGTTAATTTTTCACGATTCTTTGATGAACAGAAAGTTTAAAAGAACAACATTTATTTCAAATATAGATCTTTTGTAACTATTAATTTCTTCCAAAAAAAAAAAAAAAAACTTGCTGAACCCGAATTTAGTGTAGGGTGACAAATGATAATTCACGTCGAATTTAATTACAGCTGAACCGTTTTGCCGTAGATGTAATTGTTGTGGTGTTGTTGTACTAACAATATTCAATTAGACATTATAGATATTATAGGATATATATATTTTGATTCTAGTCCATGATGTTTTTGGCGTTATTAACAAAAACCAATTTGCTGCATATAGCGCCACCTAGTGTCAGAAAGATGTGTTTGTGTATGTGCCTGAGTAATGAGTGTGGTCGGGACCATGGCTGAATGGATTATATATCTGCTATTCTCATGAAAATTGCAAAGCTTTTAAAGCAACAGTTTTTCACTCTCATGATAGTAAGGTATAGTCAAGCTGTTTGAATTGGCTGGGAAAATGCTAGATGCAGTGCAGTGCAGAGTATTTCATCGGTGTTATGGAGAATGCACCCTCTGTTCCTCGCATTTGCCAATCTGTCTCTATCAGCTTCAGACCACAGTGAAGCACAATGAATATCATTAAAGGTCTGACGTGTCTCCCCATCTGGTTCTGTCTGATCCCAGGTATCCACATTCTCATTACTATTCACACAGACGAAGGTTCTTCCTCTCAAGTCTCTTCTGACAGACTTTTCTACTGCCTTTATTGTAATGGCTCCAATCTGAATCCATATTGATTTGCTCTCCCTGAGTCTCATGGGAATATGCTATAATCAGTCTGTCAAGACAAGACCCCACACTCTTTTTCTGCATGGATGTGTGCACTTGTGGAATGTAAAAGCTTTAATACTACAAAGGGTTCTGCGTTGATCTTTTCTTTTCTACAAAAGTTAAAATGTTAAGTAGCAAAAAAGAATTAGAAATTGATTTGGTGCATAAATGTATTTATTGCTGTGGGCCTTAAAGATAGATACCATATTTTAATTGAGGTGAATGAAAATACATAAAGAAAAATCAAAATTTTGACAAAAAATCTTTTTCACTGAATTAACTTTTACACCATTGCTTTTGATCTCAACAGCGATTCTCCTTCAATACCGAATCTTCTGAGTCATGGCAAAATAAATCATATTTTTAACATGCAGTGAGTTTTTAGTCGATATTGAGTGTGTTGCATTAAAAAAATGTGGAATAATATCAACCAACATTCTTCAATCGTGTTGTCTTTGTGGGATGTGTGCAAAAACAAACCGATGTAGTCTGACTCCCAAACAAATGTCTCTTATGAAACAATTATTTTAATGAACTTTGCCTTTAGAATTGATTTTCAGAGGCATTCTTTAATTTAACCTTTTGGCTTTTTAACCAAGCATATAACACAAGCAAGGATCTGACAATCTTGTGCAGGAACTTTGTAACATTTTGATGATTCACGTCCTTCATTAGTAAATTTGTTGCTTGTATCTCTGTGACAGGATGTGGATGAGTCCTCTGTACCCCAGGTTACCGGAGGGAAGTCCAGGAACAGCGGGGGAGTCTCCAACCAACTTCAAAAGCGACCTGCTGGAATACCTGGAAGCATACCGGGCTCCAGAGCTTGCTGAGTGGATTGACCGCATCAAACAGCATGATCTGTCAGAAACGAGGTGAGAATCTTAACAAGTGAAAGAGCCATTATTTAAATTAGAAAGTTGACATAATATAATCAGACCTTTGACTGATTGAAAAAGGCATTCACAATGCTGCTTATTCTAGCAGAAACAATCCATTTTTGAGACTGTCTGATTTACACTTAAATCAACCAGTTTATTTAGTTTTTCATGCCATTTAGTTGTGGGTTTATCTAAAATAGATTATACCATTGTAAACTTTTTTTTTAATGTTTTTGAAAGCTCGCCAAAACAGCCATTTTCTATTTTAATAAATTTTTAAATATAATTTATTCCTTTGATGGCAAAGCTGAATCAGTATTACATGATTTTTCAGAAATCATTCTAATATGCTGATTTGGTGCTCAAGAAGCATTTCTTATTATTATCAATGTTAAAAACACTTGTGCTGCCTAACATTGTTGTGGGGACCAGAATACATTTGACAGAAATCAGTATTCAGCATTGGACGTATTCATTTCTTGAAACCAAAAAATCCTACTGACCCCAACATTTTGAGTAGTAGTATACAAATTAAATCACAAAATAAAGAGTAAAGTATCTGTCCATCCAAATACAATTATTTTTCACAGTCATGACAAAGACAAAAGCAGAATATACAGTTCTGCTCATTAACATCTAATTTATTTGCAGTTTGATTTCTAAATAAAACTCAGCATATCTGTCAGGTTTGGTTTCACTAATCTGACTTTGTTGATTTGGTTAATATTAATATGAAATTATTAATTTTATAAAATCTTTATATATATATATTTTTTATGTTATTGTTTTAAGTGACAACTGCTTTTGTATGTTTTCTTGTATAGGGTATATCTCATTGGTTCAACTCCAGGAAGATATCAAGGACCTGCCATGGAGAAGTGGGGCCATCTACGATTAAGAAAAGTAATGTTTTTGTCTTATTGATTACACAATCTTTTTCAAAGAAAATAGTTCCTCTCCACCCTAGACTTAAAGGTTTAGTTCACCCAAATATTAAAATTATGTCATTAATGACTCACCCTCATTTCGTTCCAAACCCGTAAGACCTCCGTTCATTTTAGGAACACAGTTTAAGATATTTTAGATTTAGTCCGAGAGCTCTCAGTCCCTCCATTGAAACGGTGTGTACGGTGTACTGTCCATGTCCAGAAAGGTTATAAAAACATCATCAAAGTAGTCCATGTGACATCAGAGGGTCAGCATCAAAGTATTGTATTGTTGAAGCATCAAAAATACATTTTGTTCCAAAAATAACAAAAACTACGACTTTATTCAGCATTGTCTTTTCTTCCGGGTCTATTGTGAGTGCGACTGCTGTGACTGTTGACGTACGACGCTGCTGACGTGTTTTCTGGTGTGCCCAATAACAAAGATAACACGTCAGCAGTGTCACTACAGTGTTGTGAACGTGCTTACAACAGACCCGGAAGAGAATACAATGCTGAATAAAGTCTTAATTTTTGTTATTTTTGGACCAAAATTTATTTTCGATGCTTCAATAAATTCTAACTGACCCTGGAACGACATAAGGGTGAGTAATTTATGACATAATTTTAATATTTGGGTAAACTAACCCTTTAAGAATGATTGATGTTCATGAAAATGCATTGTACGCCTGTAGGATGCCTTGGAGATGTACTCTTCATGCCTTATTTATTGAGTGAATTCAGATAACACTGGCAGAGTGAGGTGTTGGATTGGTCTTTGCAAGATCCAGAAACTGAGCCAGGAGAAATCAATTTCTGTACTAAAATGAAGTCACACTGAACATTGTCTAAACAGCGCTTTGATATGAATGACTGACTCACACAGAGCACACTCTTTACACCTTCATAAGGCTCAACCCACATCAACTGGTGGGTCGTGAACCAAAAATAGGTCAAGGGCTGTTTTGAAAAGATTGCTGACAGCAGAGCAAAACAATACTAATGCACATAATAACATGCAACCAACCATATAATCATGCATACTTATGATAGTTAGAATAAATAGGCATATTATCTTTTAAAAGAGAGGTAAAAAGGAAAAACACTTCCCATATCTTGTGTTGTTGACGTCAAAGACAAGGTGTCTAATTTTGTTGCTCATTCATCTGTCAATTGATAAGATAGCCATATTAGACACATGCAAATATTGATGTAGTGTGACATACACTCATTGTTTTTGTTTCTCTCAGCTGCTCAGCGAGCATGCGATGCCCGTGCAGAATGAAGAGCGATGGCACGTGCTCGGCCAGTTCTCCAGTATTGGCTCCATGGGACTTGATAAAACTAAATGGTTGGCAGCTGAGTTCCAGCGCACTCTGACCACACTGGGGAAGGCAAGGAAATCATTAGCCAGTCCAGAAACACAGATGCTCCTGGTAAGCGTTTCAAACAGCCCCTGCAGAGCATTCTGAAATGGTAAAAGGATCTGTTCGTATCACTGCCGTACCCTCTCTGGATTTCGAATAAAGTGGCCAGAAGGATATTACAATAAACACAGTGGCACATTCTCCTACCAGCTTGCTTTTCTATCAGGATAAATGAGCTCTCAATTGTGTCTCCATTTTAATTAGGTTAGAATCAAGGCGGGACACCGGAGCGCACTATGCATCTGCTTGTTTCTGCATGTTCCTTGTTCGTTTATTTCAGTATGCAATTCCTCTGAGCTATGAAATGTGAAATTTGTTGGCGTCCCGCGTGTTTAATTAGCAATTAGTATTCATAGCATGTTCCCTTTTGCTATACTTGAATTCCAATTTTGCAAAAAAGGAAACCTTTTCAAGTCTCTCTCGGCACGAGCTGTCAGAGACAATAGTTACAAGAAGAATTCTCATCCATTCTGTTGTTTGCATAACAATATCTGCTCAGATGGAGGAATGGAAGATTGATTTCTGTCTGATGCAGTTATTGTTAAATGTCAGTTGAAAAGTCAAGGCGCCACACAGAGTGTCTTCATCACAGAGAAAGATGGCAGACAGTACCATCAAGCCTTAAATGTTACTGTGTCATCTCTAAAGACCGAAGGCTCTTTCAGTTAGCAGGTTTCAGAAACTCTGTTGAACTATTGAGGTGATTTAGTTCCATTACTGTTAAGGACAAGTGAAATTACCGTATTCAGAAGTTCTAAATGTAGACATATAAAGAACACATTATGCACTTTTCTATTGCGATCACATCTGTATTGTGTGAGTCAGACAGTTTAGTTCTGTCTAGTTTCTTAGTGTTTTAAAGGTCAGTGGGTTTAATGGGTGGATAGGTAGATAGATAGCCTACAGTTCAAAAGTTTGATTGATCTTTTATTTTGTCACATGATACAAAATTATTCTAATATGCCGATTTTGTGCTCAAGAAACATTTCTTAATATCAATCAGTTGTGCTGCTTAATATTTTTGTGGAACTATGATAATTGTTTTTTTCTTTGAGAATGGAAAGTTCAAAAGAGCAGCATTTATTTAAAATAGAATCTTTAACAATGTAAAAGTCTGTTACTTATGTTTCATTGAATCCTTTCTTGAATCCCTAAACAAAATTATGAATTCATTTATATTTAAAAAAGAAAAATACTGAACATTTAGTCAAATTGCCATAAATAAATAAAAATGTAATGAATCCTTTGTCATTTCTAGATTTACCCGTCTGTGGAAAATGTCAGAACCAGTTTGGAGGGCTATCCAGGTATCATTCATTTTTTATTCTGAAATCAAAACATAATTTTTTCCTCACACCTTGACATATGATGAGCAACTGTTCTTATCCCTGCAGCTGGGGGATCTTTACCCTACAGCATACAGACGGCTCAAAAACAACTCTGGCTTCATTCTTACTTCCAGTAAGTTCTCATATCTCTGTAAAAAAATAAAAATATAAAACATTTTCACAATGTACTCATCAATATTCAGCCTAAAATTACCCTTTTTAAATGCTACCATGAATATTCTCCTAAAAAGGCTCCTTAGCAGTGCACTGATCTAAAGTTTCCTTTCCAAAGAGTTGTCTGACCCTTAAATTGCTCCTTAGAAATTTCAATTGGGTTCTTATCCCATCTCTCCCATCATTTTAACACATTATAATCATAAATGAGTCCATGTAGACTTCAGTACTCATGCCTGAATGCTGACAGCAATCAGACAGAAAGCTCTCCTTTTCGTCGGCACAGAACGTCCTAAAGCATCATCTCTCTACAACTGCAAATTGCATGAAATACTTCTTTTGGTGTTTTTGCACCTAGGAAAGGTATATCAGCAGGTGTTTCTCCATGTTCTTTCTCTCTTTCACTTACCTTCTCAATCTGTCTCCTCTAAACAGTGGCTGGCATGCCGATGTTACTGGCAGGAGCAATGCGATGCCTCACATTAAAACCTACATGAGGGTTTCACCGGACTACACACAACTGGCCTGGTTTCTTGTCACAAGGTTAGAATGATTAAGTAACTTTGCTAAATTGTATTCATTTTAGGCCTGATTGACAGTCAGAATTTCAGATCAGATACAGCTAGTCTAGTCACAGCTGGATGAAGAACTGTGCCAAGCGGTTTTATTTTAGTGTTATTTCTATACAATTATAGTGCTATACTGTATACTATTACTGTACTTAATATCATAAATACTAATAGAAGTATACTTTATACTATTAAGTGTTTATTTTAGCTACATTTTTGCCTTTTTCATACTACTGTTTAGGTTTAAATTGTTTTAATTTCAGTTTTGGTTCAGTTTAAATTTTATTTCCAGTTTTAGTGATTCAACTAAATGTTATTAAGCAAACATTTTAAAATTGTTCATGTATTAATCTTTTATTGTTTTGTTTTTTATTTCATTTTTATTTAACCAAGGTTATATAGCCTTGGTGCCATGTTTGTTGAATGCAACTTAAAATGTCTAGATTTTAGAGTAAAAAATAGGCTGTACAATTACAATATTTAATATTGTACAGTATACCAATCACATATTAAATGTTGTACAATGACAATATCTTGGCTTTGTTAAGCCATAATAATGGTTTCAAATACAGATTGCAATTCTGCTATTACACAATGCACTTTTAAAGTAATAGGCAATATAATCTTATCATCATTTTAAACACCTGTTTTATTGAGATTTTATGTCTTTTTGTTATTTCACATCCAAGCTGCTTTAGCAATATTAGATAATTAAGTCTTTATCATATGTCAGTTCAGATCATAATTTTGTCAGTCATCACCAAACTGCACATCCCTACCAAACAACAAGAGTGTTCTAGAAGGAAATATCTAGGGCGCAGTGGATAAGACACATGCCTTTGGTGTGAGAGACCCGGGTTCGAATCAAACTTGAGACACCAATGTGTCCCTGAGCAAGACACTTAACCCCTAGTTTCTCCAGAGGCGTGCGACCTCTGACATATATAACAATTGTAAGTCGCTTTGAATAATGTAATGTAAAAAAAAATATCTGCATTTGTTGCCTTGTACCCACATGTGCAATGACAATAAAGTTGAATCTAATCTAATTTAAAATACACAATTCTAAGCATAATTGCATCAACACTGAAATCAGTTTGTGGTTACTCATAGGTTTTGTTGATGATGCATACAGTATATATGATTGTTAGTTTTTTACAACAAACACCTAAACATATCTTTATTGCCTTGAATTTGACATATTAATGCTAAGCCGGATGAGATCAGCACCGTTTCTGCACTTTTGTTCTGCAGAGAGCTGCTCATAGCTGCCAAAATAATGCTCTTGGCAGAAGGAGGCTTGTTTTTCTCGGATCCCTGGCAGATTTGTGTCTTCTGTGCAGCATTGATAGTGTTCCACTCAAAGGATCCCTTAGGCCCCATAAATGTATATTTACACAAGCCTGATATGTTTGTTTATTGAAGATTACGCCATTCTCTTTCATTGGCTGGTTCTTAGCTGCAAAATAATAGCTACTTTCCTGTTTCTTCAGTCTGGAAGGTTATATGTTTGTTAGTTAGCACCATGGACTCTGGACCCTTAGCAAGTTTCCTCAAACCGCTCACTCAACAGCGCTTTTACAGATAATCAAAGCTCTTTAGTGCAATTGGTCAATTGAAGTGGTAAAGACATGTCATGGTGGACAAGCGGCAGGTGGGTTATAAAACGCAACAACGTGGTAAAAGAACACTCTTCTCTTTCATTATCTTCAGATTACATTCAGGAATAGCATGTTCATTCAGCAGTTGAAAGCTTGAATTTTAGATTTTGCCCTACAAAACCATTCACTGAGGAAAGATTCTGGTTTTAAAAGCCTCTCTTTTAACAGCAGGCAATGATATTCTTTATTCAAATCTTTTAACACATGATGTTCCTGTGACTCTGGCATTGAAGCACACGTGATTTTCATCTCAAGGCTGCATGAATGGCCACTGTTCCTGCGGCATTTCTAAAAGCAGTGGCTTTAATCGTGGTTGAAATGCACAGGAAAGGAGATCGTGAGCAGTGTCTCTAGGTCAGTCATGTCCAGCAATGAGTTATTCATAGATCTTTTAATGAAGATTAAAGCCTGCAGTGGATGCAAAGCCTTCAGGCATAGCCTGTCATTCTTAAACATCTAAGTCCAAAACCCATTAATTATTTTGTAATTGCAGTCTGAAAAAAGACTCCTCTACAATATCCTTTAGCTTTGATGTGTTTAATGCTAATAATTCTAGTTTAGGTGACATTAACATGAATGTTTGACTTTGAAACATGGGTAAAACTTCATCTGCTGGTATGCTCCGCAGTGCCAATTTATCAAAAGCTGCCTGGGGCGCCCTGGAGAAGAACAACACTCAGATTATGGTTCGTTCCTATGAACTGGGAGTTCTCTACCTGCCTTCAGCCTTTGTGAGTATTCATTACTTCGCCAGATGGACTTCCTGGACTATCACAATAAACTTTAAATATGGAGAGGAATTTCAAAAGTGTGACTTCCAAGCTTAAAAAGGTCATGGGAAACTAGGGAATTTACTGTAGAAACCAGGTGAACTGAACCAAAATGAGTGTTTCCTATATATTCTAGTAATGTTTCAAATGTTTACTTCTGGTTGATGAGTCGAACACTTTTCCAGCAGGGTGTTAGTTTAAAAGAAAAATTAAGATCTCCAGTAAAACCCCCAAGAGAAGGAACTTCAAGAGAAGGAGCTGAACAGAGAAAAAAAAGACATCTGTAGAGTCTCAGTGCGTACTTCTTAACTACCCTAAGTGTGTAAATACTAAACATAATGTTTTGGAGTAGATCTCTTGTTTCTCCATATGTAGTTTTGTGTAGTGCTCACATACTCGCAGGGTAATTTGTCCTTGTTGTCAGGGTAGGTCTTAGAATTACTTCAAAAGTTGCTAAGCAACAGTATGGTTCAGTTCTCTTGCTGTGGAAAAGGGGTGGGGGGACATGAGTTTGAAAGAGGATAGTAAAAGGTTGTGCTCTCTTATTCAAAAGGGATGTGTTTTGTCTTTTGGGTGGCCTGGAGCCTCTTTGTTTTGGTTGAACAAAGTTCTGTTTATATCATGGTTAGTTCTTGCTAGAGGTCATTTTTGAATAAATCACAATGTATTATACAATGTATTACATATACATATAATGTATAATTTGTTACATTATAATGGATCCATAATTAGCTATTTTTAGGTTGTATAATATTTTTCACTTTACTTGGTTTGCTTGCTTAAGTTACAAATGAACCTGCATGTTGACTGTTGAAGTTATTTTTATATCTGTAGAGGTCATGCTCCATAATTTTCACAATGAGTCACTTTTTTTTGCCACAGTGTGGTGCTTTAATCAAAGTTCTCTTGTTTAAGAAAGTGTTAGATCAGACTGTTGAAGATCACCATAGTATAAAATACCTTTTTTTTTTTTTTTGCTCTTAAAGAGGACAAGGGCGAGTTTGGCTCATAAGTAGTTCTGCAACACAGCATGTCTTCAAGTTTTCAGTACAGCATCATGTTGTTTCAGTCATGCTGTGTTGCAGAACTACTTGTGAGCCAAACTCGCCCTTGTCCTCTTTAGCACCAATAAATCTAGTTGACTTAATAAAGCATGTTTCTGAAGTGAGACGCAGTTGATGAGTCATGCTTTTTTAAAAATAGGATTTCATAATTTTGTAAATTCAGATTTAGTATTCATGTAAATTCCTCATTACTAGCTCCTCCAAGCAGTCAAGGCCATTACAGAAATTTAAAAGAAAATGTTCAGTGTTCAGTATAACATGTAATAAGATAGAGATGCTCTGAATTTAAAACTAAAAATTAAGGAATAATACCACACTTTAAAGGAATAGATCACCCACAAATGAAAATTGTCATCATTTACTCACCCTCCTGTCATTCCAAACCTGTATGAGTTTCTTTCTTATGTTAAACATAAATAAGTTATTTTGAAGAATGCTGGTAACAGTTGATGGTCCTAATTGGCTTTCATATTATTTCTTTCCCTACTATGGAAGTCAACGGAGACCAACAACTGTATGGTTCTACAAAATTCTTCAAAATATCATCAAGGTTTGGAACAACCTGATTGTGAGTAAATGATGACATAATTTTCATTTTGGGGTGAACTTTTCCTTTTAATAGGTTCAAGTAATCAAAAATAATGTTTTTACATTTTCAGTCTCATTGTATATGGATTAGGGCTGGACGATTATGGCCTGAAGTCAAAACCTTGATTAATTGAACATTTTAGCTCGATTACGATTAATGAGCGATTATTTTGTTTCTGTTTTGTTTTTTTGCCCTCATAGTTCACTTGCAAGGTTTGTACTGTAAACAGTGCGAACTAAATTTCGGTTTTGATTACTTTTTGATTAATCGTCCAGCCCTAATATGGATTCATGGTGTTCTGTTCAGTGAATTCATCTTTGTTTTGTGTTTGCTTTTACAAACTGTTGGATTAAATTATTATCTGTGGTAGACAGCAACCCTAAAATTCCTGGTTTACCACTTTGGCATCTTCTTGAACCACCCAGTTGGCTACTTGTTTTAACTGCAACCAAAAACAGCTGTGGCTAAACAACAGAACAGCTGGGTTCAATAGACATGTCATGAAGATGCTAGTGAAAAAAATAAGAACCAGTGAAGTTAGTAATGAGGAATGTGATGTTTTTGCTAGTGCCACAACAATTAATTATGCATGAACTCTGTCAGTATGTCTGGCTGCTGCTGATTGAGCAGAAATTCAGATAAATTGCTCAATTATTGACTAACCCTCATGTTACTCTGGACCACATTAACCTCAATGATGCCTCTGCTCAACCACTAAGACGTGTTTATTAGTTATAACAACACAATTTATCAGTATTACTTGTGACAGCTGAAATGTAACTAGAAGTTTGAAGGTTATTTGGGAGGTTTGCTGTTTTATTTTATTTTTTTACTGTTAGTATTGATTTATTTTATTTTATTTTTTGCTTTTTTTTTTGGTGTATATGTGTGTACAGTATATATAGATGCTTCAAGAAACCTGCCTAAAAAGCTACAGTACTGTTAAAGGCAGTTTTAGGCACTTGAGTAAAACAACTGTAAACTGAGGATGCTGTCAAAAAAAGATTATCAATTAACTTCTGTTAACTAAATTAAATCAACATTTGGTACAACCATCCTTTGTGTTTAAAGCAGCTTTTGGACTAGGTGCACTTGCGCATAATTTTTTTTAGGTAGCTTTGCAGGTAGGTCTCTTGAAGCTGTGACGCTAACAATGGAGGACAGGAGGCAGATGCAAGTAAAGGTAGTTTATTGACAGGAGTTGTGATGGATGAATGCTGGTGAGTGACGCAGGAATCACGATGGCAGCATAGACAGGTGGGTAGGTGATTTGAGTGCGTTGGTAGCGATGACGGTGGTGGTAGATCGGTGATCCGTGGTGATAATCCGTGAGTGACTGTGATAATCCAAAGTAGACCGAAACAGGAAACAGGGCAAGGGCAGGAACACAGGAGCACGAACAGACATCAACACATGGACCTCAAACAACGATCTGACAAACAGGAGACGAAAGACAGGGCGTTAAATAAGCGGTTGGAATGAGATGCACCTGCCGCTGATCAGGCGATCAGTGGCCACACCCACATGAACCAATCAACATGACATAACATGACTACAGCTGGAGACAGTGCATTCACGAACCGTGACAGTACCCCTCCTCCTAAGGACGCCTCCTGGCATCCCAAGAATCTCTTACCTGTCGATTGTAATCATCGATAAGGGAGTGATCCAGGATGTCCCTAGCAGGTACCCAACTTCTCTCCTCCGGACCGTAACCCTCCCAGTCCACCAAGTACTGAAATCTGCGTCCCCTCCTTCTAGAGTCCAGAATACGATTTACCAAATAGGTGGTCTCCCCATCTACGAGACGCGGCGGGGGAGGGACCGGGGTAGGCGGATTAATGGGAGAATGAAATACGGGCTTAATTTTGGACACATGAAAGGCGGGATGAATTCTCCTGTACGTAGGAGGGAGTTTAAGGCGGACTGCCACCGGACTAATGATTTTGGTGACAGTAAACGGGCCAATAAATTTGGGAGACAACGGACCGGACCGAACGGACCGGAGAGGAATATTCTTGGTTGAAAGCCACACCTTTTGACCCACGACGTATACGGGAGGCCTAGACCGGTGGCGATCGGCCTTGGCCTTGGTGCGCGCCCCCACTTGGAGTCTCACGGGCTCTGGTCCAAGTGCGGTGGCACCTCTGGACGAAGGCGTGAGCGGAGGGGACCGCAATTTCGGATTCCATACTGGGAAAAATAGGTGGCTGGTAACCTACACTACACTCAAAAGGAGATAGGCCCGTAGCTGATACTGGTAAGGTATTGTGGGCGTACTCCACCATAGACAATTGTTGGCTCCAGGAGGAAGGATTCTTGGAGACCAAACATCGCAACACCCTTTCCAAATCTTGGTTGGCTCTCTCGGTTTGACCATTGCTCTGGGGGTGAAACCCCGAGGACAGACTTACAGTCGCTCCCAGTAGTCTACAGAATTCTTGCCAAAATTTAGCCACAAATTGGGGTCCCCTGTCGGAAACCACGTCTATCGGGAGGCCATGTAAACAAAAGACGTGGTCTACGACGGTCAACGCTGTCTCCTTGGCTGAGGGTAATTTGGGCAAGGGAATAAAGTGGGCCGCCTTCGAGAACCGGTCCACCACGGTTAAAACTACCGTGTTGCCCTGGGAGGGCGGGAGGGCGGTAATAAAATCTAGAGCGATGTGGGACCAGGGTCTCGAAGGAACCGGCAGCGGTTGGAGTAACCCATCAGGGGGCCGATTGGAAGTCTTACCAGTGGCACAAACCGAGCAAGCCAAAACAAAACTGTGAATGTCGCGAGCCATAAGTGGCCACCAGAATCGTTGCTTGACTAAAAATCTAGTACGGTTAACCCCTGGATGGCAAGCTACATTCGAGCAATGTCCCCACTGGATAACGTTGGACCTTAATCCCTCCGGCACAAATAAACGGTTCGGTGGGCACCCGGGCGGAGGCGTTACCCCTTCTAAGGCCGTTCTGACCTTCGATTCGATCTCCCATGTGAGAGTGGAGACCACTAATGTCTCAGGAAAAATACACTCGGGAGTGGACGGGCGTTCGGAATGGTCAAAAATACGCGACAAAGAATCGGGTTTGATATTTTTGGAACCCGGGCGGTACGAGATAGTAAAGTCAAAACGTCCGAAAAAAAGTGCCCACCGAGCCTGCCTGGAGTTCAACCTCTTGGCGGTGCTAATGTACTCTAAATTCTTGTGGTCAGTCCATACTATAAAAGGAACCCCCGATCCCTCTAACCAGTGTCGCCATTCCTCCAATGCCATCTTAACTGCCAACAATTCTCGGTTACCAATATCATAATTTATAATCATAATAAACGATATGAAAAATACGCGCAAGGGTGGACCTTGTCGTCTAAGGGAGAACGTTGAGATAACACCGCTCCTACCCCCACCTCTGATGCGTCGACCTCCACCACGAACTGACGTGTAGGGTCAGGGGTAATCAGAATAGGGGCTGAAATGAAACGGCTCTTCAGTTTGGCAAACACAGCCTCAGCTGTGTCCGACCACCTGAACGCAGTCTTGGCGGAGGTCAAGGCGGTCAGAGGTGCGGCTAGTTGGCTGAAGTTGCGAATAAAACGCCGGTAGAAGTTAGCGAACCCCAGAAACCTCTGTAGGGCCTTACGGGAATCTGGGCTTGGCCATTCTACCACAGCCTTAACCTTCTCGGGATCCATGCGTATTCCCTCAGTCGACACGTTATACCCCAAAAATGGAATTGACTGTGCATGAAATTCGCATTTCTCCGCCTTGACAAAAAGCCCATTCTCTAGCAACCTCTGAAGCACTCGTTGGACGTGCTGCACATGTTCCTGGAGAGAAGAAGAAAAAATCAATATGTCGTCCAGGTAGACATAAATGAACTGATCGATCATATCTCGCAGCACGTCGTTGACGAGTGCCTGGAAGACCGCTGGGGAGTTGGAGAGCCCAAAGGGCATAACCAAGTATTCAAAGTGCCCTCTGGGGGTGTTAAAAGCGGTCTTCCATTCATCCCCCTCCCTGATCCGAACCAAATGATACGCATTGCGTAAGTCCAGTTTTGTGAAAATTGACGCTCCCTGCAACCTCTCGAAGGCCGAAGACATCAACGGCAAAGGATAAGTATTCTTTACCGTGATGTTGTTCAGTCCCCGGTAATCAATACAAGGTCGCAGAGATCCGTCCTTCTTTCCCACAAAAAAGAACCCCGCCCCCGCAGGAGAAGAGGAAGGGCGGATGAATTTAGAAGCTAGAGAATCAGAAATATATTTCTCCATAGCCTCCCTCTCTGGAACAGAAAGTGAATAGAGTTTGCCCTTAGGCGGAGACTTACCTGATAGTAAATCTATGGCACAGTCGTAAGGACGATGCGGAGGAAGAGAAGCAGCCCGAGACTTACTGAACACTTCCTTCAGATGGAGGTACTCAGCGGGCACGTTAGACAAATCCACCGCCTCCTCCTGCAACACAGACACAGACGGACAGGCAGACACTAGACAAGACTCATGACACCTTTTACACCAAGACAAAACGGAGTTAGAGAGCCAGTCAATGCTAGGGTTGTGGAGGAGGAGCCAAGGGTGTCCGAGGACAATGGGTGCCAAGGGAGAGTCAAGGATGTGAAAAGAGATGGTCTCGGAGTGATTGCCAGAGGTGATGAGTGTAATGTCTTCAGTGATGTATGATATGGTGGGAAGTTGCTGACCAGTGAGGGCGTGAACCGTGATGTGGTGCGGAAGAGGTCTGAGGGGAATGTGGAGCTTGTGGGCTAATGTGCTGTCCATGAAGTTACCCTCTGCCCCGGAATCCAGTAGTGCCTGACAGTGATGTGTCTGTGCTGACCACCGCAGCCATACCGGGAGGAGCGTAGAAGATGATGGTAATGATGATGATGATGATGAGGTCTTCTCGGCAGAGATCCCACCCGATAGTAGCCTCATACGTACTACCGGGCCTGGCCTTTTACGGGACAGGCGTGGGCTTGATGTCCGGCCCCCCCACAGTAAAGGCAAAGGCCCAGGGACCTCCGCCTCTCCTTCTCCTCCCGGGAAAGCCGAGCTCACCCTACCTGCATGGGCTCGTGATCGTAGACGGGGCTGGCCACGTCCCCGCCGCTGAACCGCACGTCTGCCGGTCCCCTGGATGGGGTGTTGAGTAGCCCCCTCCTCTCCATCCGTGCCAGACGTGCATCGACCCGAAGGGCCAGCTCAATAAGTCCATTGAACGACGGGGGAAGGTCCAGGGCGTAGATCTCCCTCTGGACGCGGTCAGCCAGCCCATGCAGGAACATGTCCCACTGCGCCTCCTCGTTCCAATGGCACTCCGCCGCCAGGGTCCGGAACTCGATGGAATAGTCCGAGACGGATCTCTCGTGCTGGCGTAACTCCGCCAGCCTCCTGGCCGCCTCCCGTCCTGCGGCGGCCCGATCAAAGACCCGTCTGATCTCGGCGGAGAGCGCCTGGAACGAGGCGCAGCATGGGTCCTGGTTCTCCCACACCGCTGTTCCCCACAATGCCGCCCTCCCAGAGAGCAGGGTCAGAACGAAGGCCACCTTGGCCCTCTCACTGGCGAAGGTTCTAGGCTGGAGGGCAAAATGCATATCACAACGGTTAAGGAAAGCTCTACAATAGTCGGGCTCACCCGAGTACGCTTCCGGAATCGGGAGGCGTGGTTCCGGCTGGGAGGGGGACTCCGATGGTGCTGGTGGAACAGGCGGTGTGAGTGGCGCAGTGGGAGCTCGTAATAGCTGGAACTGTTGGGTGAGCTCGGACACCTGCGTCACTAAAGCCTGAACCGCGCGACCAGTGTCGTTAAGAGTCCGCTCCTGGGAGTCCATCCTCCGAACACTGGCGCTGAGGAAAACTTCGAGGGAGGAAGGTTGATTACTCGCTGCCTCCATGTGGGTCAGATCGTTCTGTGACGCTAACAATGGAGGACAGGAGGCAGATGCAAGTAAAGGTAGTTTATTGACAGGAGTTGTGATGGATGAATGCTGGTGAGTGACGCAGGAACCACGATGGCAGCACAGACAGGTGGGTAGGTGATTTGAGTGCGTTGGTAGCGATGACGGTGGTGGTAGATCGGTGATCCGTGGTGATAATCCGTGAGTGACTGTGATAATCCAAAGTAGACCGAAACAGGGCAAGGGCAGGAACACAGGAGCACGAACAGACATCAACACATGGACCTCAAACAACGATCTGACAAACAGGAGACGAAAGACAGGGCGTTAAATAAGCGGTTGGAATGAGATGCACCTGCCGCTGATCAGGCGATCAGTGGCCACACCCACATGAACCAATCAACATGACATAACATGACTACAGCTGGAGACGGTGCATTCACGAACCGTGACAGAAGCATCTTTGAGTTGCTGCCACAGTTCTTCTAGATTTAGTCTGTCTGAGCTTGTTCTGTTCCTTCATGTTATTCCAGACAGAATGTATGATGATGAGATGATGATGATGATGATAAGACCACTGTGTCAAGCATTAGCTGCTATAAGACTCCTTGTGCAAACTAAATCTCACTGGATTATTACAATTAATGGCTAAATGAATGTTTGAAAGTGTAAACTGATGTTTCCTACTGACACAGTACAGCAAAAGATAGAAATAACTTATTTGTGCTGGTGGTCTTGCATCAGGGTAAAGTGGCCTTTAGAAGAGGGAGTTTAGAGGAAGGCAGTTATTACATGTAATTAATCTCAGTGGTTAACAGTCCTAAATGCTGGTTAGATTACTTCCATTGTACTCATTTGTTTTTGATAAAAACATCTGCTAAATGGTTATATGTAAATGTATGTAAAAAGATTTCTAAACTTTCCTAAAAGCCTTCCATATTCAGAATTAACAGTTTCCAACATTTTATATTGAGTTTCTAGGTCACTTCCTGTTTTTTCTTCACAGATAGCAGGACAGTGTTTGCGTGTGCTTGCACCTGCTGCATCTCTCTGGGTTTTGTGAAAGCTTTAGCTGTCTGAGTCTGGGTGACATATTCCCCACTGCCCTTTAAATCTATCCAGCCCCCTCCATCATCAAGCCCACCACACAAATGAGAGTTTAGCTTCCCTCGGAACAGCCCTGCTCCCCTCTGCCTTTTTCCACAGAAAACAGGATGAATAAATGCACTAGTTCTCATTAGAGTTGCACAAGCACTTTTGTCATGTGTTGTCTCCATCATGTGAGTTCATGGGAGTCATGGCATATCTTAAGGTCTATTGATATGAGGTTAAAATAAATGTGTCTTTCAGTTAGTTTGGGACTTTTTTTTTTTTTTTTTTTAAACATGTTGTCAGTTTTTTTTTTAGCAATGTGAATAATCCACTGGTTCTTTTAATGGAAATACTGTTTGTTTGTTTTTTGTGAGGTCATATATTTCAGAGTTGTTACTTAAATTATTATGCATGTAATTATTTATTTGTGTGAAAAAAAAAATGTGTATGATGCTAGTTAATTCTTAACTAAATCTTTTGGCGTTAGAGATGAACAGGATAGTCAACTAGTCATCTGACAATCAATTGGCAAATTAGTGATTATTTATTTAAAATAATGAATAATATATTTTTTCTGCAGTGAAAAGTTATTCTGAGATGCAGCCTAGCTTGCAGTGATGCTGTTAATAATGTTTGTGTGTGAACAGTGCAATAAGTGCATTATAACTTTGTATAATTTTGTGCAATAAGTAATTTATATTTTGGCTTATTTATATGTTGATATCAGACTTTTTCAGATTAGCACATCCCTATTGAGCATTGATACATGAGCTTTCTCTTTGTCTATGTAGAATATGAGCACATTTCCTGTGGAGAAGAATGTGTTTCCGGCCTCTAGCTCCTCCAAAGGCTTCCCGGTGCCTTATGACCTCCCACCTCAGCATTACTCAAGCAAAGGTGAGACTGAAGATTGCAAGTAACTTGACTAAGATTCATTGTATTTGTAGTTCCAACCTTCATTAAAATGTCAGAGATGTTCTTCTGAACAACCACACATTTTTAAAATGACAGATGAGGCATTTGCATCAAAGTTTAAAGGTTTGCTTAATGCGTAAAAAGTACACTTAATTATCGCTTGAGGAAAGGTTAACCTTTACTTTGAATTTTAGAGTTCAAATGACTGCTGAGGAAACACTCTGTAGATATTAATTGCACAATGCAAAAGCCTAAATGAAAGCTAGCAGTGCAGGCCATTATCCAGGCTAAACAAATCAATTATTTTGATACTGTGCAAATGTCTTAATTTGCTCTTTCGCCCTTGTTAGTTTTGTAGCTAAATTACATTCTCTTTAATTATAGCAGCCTATCATATAATGAATAAGTGTGTTTCTTGAGTGTACATCACTGTAGGTGATGAGCAAGGTGTTCAAAGACAGCTACTCGTGATGGCAAAGTGTGTATTTTAATTGCTGACAGCAGTGAAGCACAAGAGGTATGCATGACACAATTAATGGTCATTTCATTTCCTGCACAGTGGTGTACTCTGAGTCATCCAATGAGATTAATAATGAGGAAACATCATTCAGCTCATAGGACTTGATGTTAATATCCCTAGTAATCAGCACTTCCTAATTTTAAGTGGGGAGAGGAGTACGAACATCATCAGGGTCTTCAGGTGGACACCCTCCTTCACCGGTGTTTCGTTGATAGGCCCACGACACCTCCAGAGGGCTCAACGGCAACACCTGCCGTCCCAGGTGAGCCCCCTTCTGCTTTTACCCCTCCTTATTGTTCTTTGCAGCCCAGTTGGGGTCCTTCCTGTTTATCCAGATCCACCTGCTGCTTCGATCTGCTGCCTCCGACAGTGATCTAATGGCCTCACTTTAGTGCACTTGTATTCTTCGGTGAGGCTAGAGATAGGTAGTTCCAGTGCACCATTTCCATACAACCCAATGTTACTGAGGCAGCGCGGAAGTCCCAGGCACTTCTTGATGTGTGCACTGACTGTCCTCTCCAGCTTCTCAATTTTGGAAATAGGAAACTTGTACACTGTTAGAGGCCACATTAGGCAGGGGAGCAATCCAAATCTGCAGACACCACAGTTTCAACTTTCCCGGAAGTGAAATCTTATCAATACTGACAAGACCTTTGATGGTTTCTTCCCTCAATTGGTCACACTGCTCTGCGTCTTTGAGATTTGCATTGTACCACCGTCCTAAGCTCTTGACAGGCTGCTCTGTTACCAATGCAATGGGTTTTTCATTGATGTTGAACCTCTGGTCGGTAAGCTTTCCTTTGATGATGGATATGCTCCTGGATTTACTGGGTTTCAACTTCATCCTTGCCCATGTAATGTTGAAGTGAAGCTTCGCTAACAGACATTTGGTACAGGCGATGGTTGAGGTCAAAGTGGTCATATCATCGATATAGGCACAAATCAGTGGTAGCCAGCTGTCCATCCTGCCTACGCTCCCCTCCGACTACCCATCTAGATGCCCTGATGATCACTTCCATTGCCATGGTGAAGGCTAGAGGGGATATGGTGCACCCTGCCATGATACCCACTTCCAATGCTTGCCATGATGTTGTGTATTCTGCGGTTGTTATGCAGAATTGCAAATCTTTGAAGTAGTTTCTGACCAGATTTGCGATGGTTTCAGGCACATGAAAGAAATTGAAGGCTGCCCATATTACTGAATGGGGGACGGATCCAAAAGCATTAGCCAGATCGAGGAATAAAACATGCAGGTCTCTTCCTTCCCTTTTTGCAGATTGTATTTGATGCCAAATCATTCATTTTTGTTCAAGGCATCCTGAGAAACCTGGTACCCCGGCTCTCTGTATCGACGTGTCAATCAAGTTGTTCTGCTTTAAGTAACAATGCTAAAGAAGATCTTGCCTTCAACATTCAGGAGATTGATTTGTCGAAATTGGTCGATGTTTGAGGCATCCTTCTCCTTGGGAATAACTACTACCCCTGCTCTTTGCCATGCTTTTGGGATGTTTTGTTTCTTCCTTGTCACCTTCATTAGACTCCACAGAAACCACAAGACATCTGGGGTGTTCTTATACAACCGGTAAGGAACCTCATTTGGTCCTGTTGCAGAGGCTGCCCTTGCCTTCCTTACTATGTTGTCGATCTCAGTCCATTTTGGGGGGCTGTCATTGAACTGGTGATCTGGTTGAAGAATTGGCAGCATGTCTGATGGGATCTCCCTTTGCTCAAGTCTTTGGTCATCTGAGTGTGTTGCCTTCAGGTGCTGCTCCAGCTCCTTCTTTGGTACCTTAAGAGATCCGCTCTTTTCCCTTGTAAAAAGCCCTTTTACAAAATTGAAGTGATTCTTGTAGAAGAATGTTCTTGTCTTCTCCTTTTTCCTGCGTTTAGTTCGAAGGTTTTCTGCTCTCCGCAGTCTTCCCAAGCGCCCCTTTAGTTCTGCTTGCAGGAGGTCAATGCCTTCTCTCTCTTCCAGTGACAATTTCTTCCAACGTTTCCTCAAATCCCTCCTCTCTTTGACAAGGTGCTCAATTTCCTGTTGCCTTCTAGAGTTGGGAGGGGTTGGTGTTTCCTTCCTTTGCTCTATTGTTCTGAATCTTTCTGCCCCATAGAAATAGATCAGATCACTCATTCTCTCCAGTTTCTTCTCCGCTGTTCCTCGGATTCCTTCCAGGATCATGCCTCGTTCTTGCTGCTGGACTTTGGCCACTTTACTTGGGGTCTGCTGCCTAGGATCTTCTTCTCTATAACAGGCCGTGACTGGTTTTGTTCCAGGTTCTCAGATGTGGTGCTTGAATTACTCTGAATTACTCGGAACTGATGCCCATTGGACTGTGGGTTGATTCTTGCCACTGAGCTTCACTCGCCTGATTTGACATTTTTCCCAAAAGATAGTGGTCAATGTGAGGTCCCGACCTTGCCTCCTTCAAGCACTTCATCTGCCCTTGATGTATTTTAAGGCCTCTGGTAGATGTTACCTTAGACCAGCCACAGCTGCAAGTTTGGAGTTCTTGTCTTGCAGCTGATGATGTTAGTGCCGTGCTGATTAATCGCTTTGCCGTTGTCATGTTCTTTCCAGGGTCCGTTACCGTGTAGTCAGTTGACGAGTTACAAGTAAACATGACATTTACTGCCACCCAGATTTTCTCATATATATATATATATATATATATATATATATATATATATATATATATATATATACTGATTTGTTTGATGTGTGTAAAATGTTATAATTTATGTGAGTAATTTATTATTTAAAAAGGATTTCTATTTCAAATAAATGATTTTCTTTTTCTGTTCCTGTATGAATGTATACAACAAGAAGAAAAATGATGCTACTTGTCAGCTTCCTGTAAGCCAATATGTATAAACGAGAAGCCTGCCATTTTATGTAAATAAGCATTTTGGTCATGAGTCAAGTATATGGCTGTTTAGTAAAACTATGCATTGTTTTGACTGACAGCACAATTGCAGATGAACCCAAACTATAGCCTGCAGGACTTACTGATGACAATAAATTAACTCATTATCATCTGCTGGGTAATTACTGTGTTCTGTGGTTCAGACTTTTGTGCAAATGCACAGATTCAGAGGCAGAAGGCTCACAGTGATATATCACCAGTTTTGCATTCAACGCATGCTGTCAAAACAAAAAGAGATTTCACATTAATTGGTATGATAACATCGAAAATGTAAAAAATAAATTTTAATAATTTTTTTTTTTTTAGGCTTTATATTTATGAAATTGTTTTATGAAAGTCCAAATCCAGGGAAAGCACAGTACTGTATATCATTTTAAACTTCTCTCCATTTTTTAACCTAAGCTCACAGGAAAGGGTGCAAGAAATGTCATTCCTTTGTTGGAAGTACCATGATATTTAACCATGACTTGCGAGGCAAACTTGAAATTACAGGTTCTGAATTATGGTCTTAGGTACAGAAGTTTTGCAGAGAAAAATAAGCACCTGATGTTGAAAACAGAGCATATTAGACATACCTTTTTTGGCTTTGTTTTGAGATATAAGATTATTTTATTCTGTTTTTGGGTATCCATTATGTTCACATGCTACTGATAACGTCAGGAATCACTAGTACTTATGTTAGTCACTGTCAAAGACCATTTGATTGTTCAGCCCTATAATTACAGAGAAAATCCAACTGTCATCGGTGCCACATTCTTAGTAAATGAAAATAAGAGTGCTATGGGCCCTGCCCCTGCCCCGTCAGTTTGACGACCTTTAATCATGGTGAGAAAATAGAGGCAGCAATCGATGGTACTATTGAAACCAAGGGTGTCATCAGTTTATGAAGTGAGGCAGAAGCACTCTGTGGTTGCCATAGCAGCGTAGGTCTTTTGATAGCAGAGGCTTCAGCCATGAAGTGGGATGAGTGGGCGTGGCCTGCAGATCAAGATAAAAATGGACAGTCTTCTCTGTATGTTTAGTAAGCTGGGCTTCTGCATTGATTATGATGCATCAATGTGCATTTAGCAGTAAATTATGTTTTAGCACTCTATCCGTGAATCTTTTTGTCTGTGTTTGGAATATTACATTATATGTGACCCTGGACCACAAAACCAGTCATAAGGGTCCGTTTTTGGAAATTGAGATTTATAAATCATCTGAAAGCTCAATAACCTTTATAATAATAACTTTTCCATTGATGTATTTTTTTTAAGGTCCACGATATATATATTGTATTAGGATATATACTACCATTCAAAAGTTTGGGATCGGTACTTCTTTTTTTTTTTCACTGGAGTAAACAGCCTTTAAACAGTTATTTTAAAATGTAATAATATTTGAACTTGTATGTTTTTGTTTAGTAATTGTTCTAAACGATATATTGAAATTAAACTGTTAATATTGCAATAAATATATAGCCATTGTTGCTGATATGGCTGTAAAACAAATAAATAATATTGACAGTATTAAAATTTTTACTGTATTTTGATCAAATAAATGCAGCCTTGGTAAACATATTAAACTTCTTTTACATACATTTAAAAAAATCTTTTGGGCTGTAGTGCATACTTTGCACACTATGTCCAGAATTGAAATGTAATTTATGAGTTATATATAATTTATATTTAATTTAAATGTATACTTTTGATATTAACATTTTTACCTATATTTAATCACACTACCAAACATTTGTAAAAAAAAAAAAAAAAAAAATGCAGGTCAAAATGCAACTCCAAAATATGTTTGAGGTGTGTCTCTCAGCTTGGCCTGAATTGCATTCATAACAGATTAAATTATTTGTATTATTATTTATTTCTTTTTTAATTAATTGTTTGTAATAGACAATAAATGAAGCTTATTTTAGTTTTCTGAAATGAGTGCAAGTAGAGGACAGAACTATGATTCTCCAGTTGGCCACTCAAAGGGTCACAGCCAGGACAGACAGAACTCATTGAAAGCTCTGATGAAAGTTATTTCCACCAAGGCCTATCGTAGTGTCTCGCATCTGCTATCAGTGCACAAATGCTTAATAGAGACACATGATTGCTTATCCAATCAAATCAAATTGTTGATACTCATTCGTGTGATATTCAGTTTCCCACTGGATCTGTTCCAGTGTCATTCGTTTACATAAATGTATGTAACAGTTAACTGCAATGGAGTCACACAAGTGTTTTTGCCTCTTCAAGCCACCCAAAGCTTTACTATTGTGCATCCCCCGCTATACGGCAGACTACATAATACCCAGAAGACCACTCAAGATCTATAATTAAAGCTTTTATGAAACAGACAGATAACTTTGGGCTTTACAAAGCAAATGTGCAGTTGCAAACTTCTCTGCATGCACCATGGTAACAGTTCTTCTATACTTTACCTTCTTCACACAAATGGATTTACATGAAAATCTTCAGGTAAAGAAACTTTCTTTTTGCACTTGATTTCGTTTTTGCATATAACATAAAATCTTGTCTTAAGTGTTACTTCTGCTTGCCAAAGCACCAGCATGGGTTTGAATTAATAGTATTTTGTAATTAATCATTTTGAATGTTCCAAACTAATCCGTTTAAAAAAAGAAAAAATATGAAAAAATGAGGTTTTATATATATATATATATATATATATATATATATATATATATATATATATATATATATATATTTTTTTTTTTTTTTATCACCCTAATACTCATTATTATAATGTAAAAAATATGTGTATGAAAAAAAAAGTTTTTTTTTGTTTGTTTTTTTGGATGTGACAAAATTAAAAACATATTTTAACCTTTGTCATTTTAAATGATGAGTAAATGTATTCATTCTAAAGTGCTTCTTAGAGTATTATTTTATGTCTAAAAGGAGTTTTTAAAATATGACTTCTCTTATGGGAAGGGGATATGTTAGTGATTATGGTTCTTTAATAAGAGCATCCATCATGCTCACTCTCACAGTTCATTTCATCTGAGCCCTGCCGTCAACACCTGTGATATTAATACAGACCGATCCCAGTCACACACTCAAATGTACACCTCAAAGAGTAGCTGCACCTCTATATTAAGACAAACGTAATACATTTCTATTTCTGGCCTGACTGTTGCTGCTGAGAGAGGATAGTTTCATATCCCTCTAAATCAGCTCAGGACTTCTCAACACTCTCTATCCTTCAACGGGCTCAGTCTCGGCTCACAACCAAAAAGGGACCAGCTATTGTGAATTAGAATGGGCCGCTTCTCAGTAGCTACTTGAATCTAGTTCTTTAATTCAGCGAGGAGACCGTTGAGTGCTGCTTAAGATCCTCTCATGTGCAATCGCCATTAAAGTAATAGTTCTCCCCAAAAACTAAATTCCGTCACCTACTGTACCCGATCTTTCAAGCTTCAATTTTCCATACAATGAAAGCTACCACAGCGGTGAACTAGGTTCATTCTAGGAGAATTTCAAAAAAATGAAGTTGTTCTTTATGAATGCTTTTTTTAATGTGCAAGAAAAGATCATGTCAGAGGTGTGTTATTTTCAGTAATCATATTGGTAAATTGCATGCCATTTTTATGCACCCCTTCTGGCAAAAAGACAAACGTAGATGGTTTTGATGATTAGTTTTTCTTCACTTCCTCTTCATGTATATTGCAGCTGTTCCAGGCAACAATTAACCCTGGGTGTGAATGTTTGTGTAGCCCTACTGTGTGTTCCTGCTGTTAGATGAAAAAACTGTCATTATTGAAAGTTCTTGAAATTGTTATGCTAATTAAATAATTTAATAGTTCTTCCAAAGGCAATCATTGTTATTGCTAGTGCTCATACTCGGGTTTAGGGAAGTCTTACATTTGAATGCATAATTCATCCTACACCAACTGATATACTAAAAGTAAAACTGAAAAGAAAAATAATATTATATAGACATTTTAAAAAATAAATAAAAAAACAACAGAAAAACAACAAAATTGATAAAACCTTATCTAAAATTAAAATGAAAACAACATAGAAATGTAAAAAAAATAATAATAATTCAAAAGATTAACAACAACTATATAGTATCTCAATTATACTAAAACGACTCTGTTATGTATAACTTTTTAATAACAAAGAATTATTTTATTTTTGCATAATACAATGCATTAAGGTACACACAAGGCATCTATTTATTTTAAATAATTTTATTGGGTACTACACCACCTACTCATTAGGTCTATATATGTATAATTATGTGTAAATTAAATTATGTATAAATAAATTAATTATGTATAAATATGTATAATTAAAGACCAGCTTTATGACGGTAGACTGTATATGCCTCTGTATTTTACCCAGTTATCTGTAAAATTCCTTTGAGATAATTGACTCGCTTATATTTTTCTGTAAGTTATAAAGTGTAATGTTTTCATATCAGAGGTATTATATATCTATGCTCATTCACCATATTGTTTTGTTTCATGCACTTTTTTTAGAGGTATTTTAATTGCTGGGTTGTTTTGAGATTGAATCCAGTTGTCAACTTGTTACCATGGATAGTGCTATTTTACAGTCTTTTCTAGAAGTATATATCCTATAATAGATTATTAAGTAAATCAAACCGTTTGTGTATGATCCTTCATACTGATACAGGACACACACCAGTAGTTATGCCACAGGTGAGCATATACAGGATTTCAAGGCAGGTCAGCCTTCAGGGAAAGGTTAGAACCCTCTCTTCTAGACATACCGGGAATCTTTGTTGGCCCAAGGCAAATATGTAATTCTGCATCATCTCAAATCATCATGAACTCTGCCTGGAGCAGGTCAGACTCCGAGACTGTAAATCTCCAGGGTTTCCATTAATGTATGCTGTTGCATTTCAGTTGTGTTTTCTTCTCGTTGCAGATCAACCGTGGATCTGGAATATTCCTTACACTAAAGCCCCAGACAGTCATGAAAATGTATGGGTTCCTTCTTGAGAAGTTCGAGGTTCAGGGATCATCTGCATAAGACAGAATTAACATAGAAATCAGACCATCGGCATTTGACTCAGCTTCGGGTCTGTTTGGGTTAACTCTTATGAGGATCTAGCCACCACACTTTAAAGGAATAGATCACCCACAAATGAAAATTGTCATAATTTACTCACTCACTTTACTCATTTCGTTTTAAACCTATATGAGTTTCTTTCTTATGTTGAACTTCGGAGATATTTTGAAGAATGCTGGTAATCAAGTAGTTGTTGGTCCCCATTGACTTTCTATGGACGTCAGTGGGGACCAACAACTGTTTGGTTCAAAATTCTTCCAAATATCTTATTTTGTGTTCAACGTAAGAAAGAAACTTATATAGGCTTGGAACTGAGCGTGAGTAAATGATGACAACAATTTCATTTTTGGGTGAAAAGTAGATGTACACCATTATAGTGTGCACCCTTAATGCTGTATTTTAGTCCTGTAGAAACTGTGGAGATGTTTAGTTATGCCTTAATTGTAAACATTTTGTAAAAACACAAAATAAAATGCATTTTACAACTGGAAAACCTTGGAACTAAATACATTTAATGTTTGTTGAAAATAGCAATCAAATTATGTTTTTATTCAGTGAAACAACCATTCCCAATGGTTTTGACATGTTTACTTCTTGATTCAAAAACCTCAGAAGCAGGTAATGGGTACCATTTATAAATAAATTATATTTATATATACAGTACAGACCAAAAGTTTGGACACACCTTCTCATTCAAAGAGATTTCTTTATTTTCATGACTATGAAAATTGTAGATTCACACTGAAGGCATCAAAACTATGTGGAATTATATACAGTACATAACAAAAAAGTATGAAGCAACTGAAAATTTGTCATATTCTAGGTTCTTCAAAGTAGCCACCTTTTGCTTTGATTACTGCTTTGCACACTCTTGGCATTCTCTTGATGAGCTTCAAGAGGTAGTCACCTGAAATGGTCTTCCAACAGTCTTAAAGGAGTTCCCCGAGAGATGCTTAGCACTTGTTGGCCCTTTTGCCTTCTGTCTGCGGTCCAGCTCACCCCTAAACCATCTCGATTGGGTTCAGGTCCGGTGACTGTGGAGGCCAAGTCATCACTCTTCTTCTTGGTCAAATAGCCCTTGATGCCTTCAGTGTGAATCTACAATTTTCATAGTCATGAAAATAAAGAAAACTCTTTGAATGAGAAGGTGTGTCCAAACTTTTGGTCTGTACTGTATATATAGCATCCATTTTGAGCCGGATTTGTCGTATAACCAATAGAGTTCAGATAAAAAGAGGACTAAATGAAACAGTGAAAACATCTCAAATTGGTCTTTTTTAAAAGTTTAATTATGGACATGTCCTGTGAAATGAATTTCCAGGCGAGCTCCAAGGGTGGATCGATTTTTTCATTCCCGGCTACAGGCGATGCAGTAATGTGTTTGAGGAGGACTCTGCTCTCCCGGCATCAGTGTTACATTGAATGTGTTCAAAATACAGAACAATTGGTGATGTTTTCTACTCATTCTGAAATTGTGATGTTGCCTAGCAACATTGGAAAAGTTAACTCTACCTTGATACAGGAATTCCCCGTGGCCCCATTCTATTTTTTTTTTTTTTTCGTTTAATGAACAAATTTGATTCTGTGTATTATTCTAAGGTTCACTTCGACCTTTTCTCCAGCACATCTGTACTTTAAAGTTACAGCATGTCGTTTGAGGAATTTTTATTGTACATTGTAATGAAAATGAAATATTCCACCTGAATTATGTATCTCTCTCTTGCACAGTTACTGTATCTGAGACATTTATTGAAACTGCTTTTACGGAAACGGCTTTAGAAAAGATAAATATTAGAGAGGTCTCCTCTATTCTGAAAAGTTCTTTTAGTATTGACAGAGCAGTCTGGCCGAAACCACGAGGATCATTATTTGTTTACCATTCCATTTACCATTTACCATTGAGTGACTACTGTGTTAATGATTCCAATTACATCCCTGCTATTACTAATAATTGTCCCCATGTTATTAAACTCATAGTTTTGTCTCGGTATGACATTTTTGCAACTATATTTCTAAGTGTGTGTGTGTATGTATATATATATATATATATATATATATATATATATGAAATCAGTTCTCCTACAGTCCACAAGTATGTTAATTATGGACATGGTCATTAACATTTTACAAATATTATATCTTGTTCTATCATTTAAGACCAATCAAACTTTTTTTTTTTCAACGTTTTGATTGGAAAGTGAACTGGTATTAGGGTGGTTTTTTTTTGTTTTTTTTATAACCATAATTTACTAAAAGACTGCTGTTTACATTTTCTCAAAGAAAAACTGAAATCTAATTTCTTATGATGCATTTTAATATTAATGTCCTAAATACAAGGTAAGTATCAAACTATCAGCTAAGTATCAGTCTTCATTTCAAAGGAGCAATTTATTGTGTCTGACCACTGATGAAGTTGCATGGGCAATCAGGCTACAGATGTCTTATGTGTTGTGTTGCTTGGAACTAGACATGAAAAGACATGAAGGCATCATATGGAAAGCTGCATTAACATTTATTCTTTAAAACTAACTAGTATCTGCATTTGTTAAGTTCTGATTAATGTGTATTACAGTTTTCTCTAGCACATAATCCCTTTTTCAGTGATGTTTAATTAGGTCCAAATATTTATTAGTCCAGCTTTGCTATATTAAAACAGCTTCTTTTTTAATATAACAGGAACATGCTAATGTCTGGTATTAGTGTATATTGATTTGGTACTTTTAATTTAAAACATATATATGATATAAGTAGCTTTTTGATAGGGGTGCTCCGATCACGATCGGCCGATCGTTATGCGCATCTCGCCAGTAAAGCCGGTTCTCAGCGGTAATTTCCATCAGGTGCGTGATTTCACATAGAGCAGCTGTTACTACACAGAGCCATTGTTAACTGAGAAGATGCGCAAATCCACGTTCATTTTCAGCGTTTATTTGCGCATCTTCTCAGTTAACAACGGCTCTGTGTAGTAACTGCTGCTCTATGTGAAATCAGCACCTGAGGGAATTTACTGTTGTTTAGAGAACCGGCTTTACTGACGAGATGCACATTAACGATCGGCCGATCGTGATCGGCGCAACCCTACTTTTTGAAAAGGTATAAATGTGAATACCTAATAAGTATTTAGAGATACAACTGGAATACACATCTGAATAAACATTAAAAAAAATTAGCAATTTGTTACCAAAATCTACCACTGTTGGAATAGGCGTCACATATTGATGCTTGGTAAGGACCCCTTGGAGTCACCTTTTGATGCTCAAGGTACCCCTTTAACATTTTTCAACATTTACAACATTTAACATTTACAAGGTATCCTTGGAATGTCACTTTTCAATGTGCAGGGTCCTCCATTGTTTTTAGTTGTTTGTCATAATGTAATGGTTGACATGGATAGGTGAAATATTTTTAAAAATAATAATAATTTTAGATAAATGTATACTTTCATTGGAGCACCTAACCCCAGCCCTACCCTAAACCTAACCACTTCTGAAAAATATAAAATGGTCATGAGACACACAAGAGGCAATAGCATTTGGCTTCAGGTAAACAAGAGAACGTCTATTACTCTCACAAATCAATTGTTTTGCCTTGGAAGACTTATAAATTATGTTATTAAATTAATAAATTATGACTGTAGCTATATCTGCCTGTTATCTTGTGTTTTATGTTATATCTTGTGTTATGTTTTTTTTTTTACACGCTCATAAATGTGTAAATAGTGTAATGTAAATAAAACTGTTGTTACAACATATAATGGCAATATAATCATGATGATGAAATTCCCAGTGCATTTCAAGTCGGCACATTGACACCAATGTTTTCTTGTATAAAACAAGCTAACAAAAACATGTTCTAAGATCATTTTGCCAAGGTTCCCACTAAGATATAAAAACATTATTTCTCTTAATGTTCAAAACGTTCAGTTTTTTTATTATTATTATTATTATTATTATTGGAAAATTCCAGGAATTTTACATTTTAACATTTGGCAAACATTATAGGCACCTTTGATATTATTTTCCTTTAAACCACTAGATGGCAGAAAAACTCACTTTACAAAACATCTGCTTTTCAAGCTGCATGTGCAAATGTGGCTGATCCTTTACATGATTGCTGGCAGCAGCGCAAATTTGATTCTGTGCTTGACCTAATATTTTATGTTTTTTTTTTTTTTTTGTAGATTTAAGTAGCAAATGAGAATTGCTACAATTATTGAATATATTTTGAGACAAAGGTCTTTCTTAATGATTTAAGCAACAATTTATAAATAACTAAAGAATATGTAAATGTATGGGGCAATAACCTCCAAATAAGTTCAGCCAAACCTGCGTTCGCTACATCTCGTATGCACGCACTGTCACGAGCTAATGCACTGTAAATGCCAGATTTTTAATAAACAAATAGGACTACCGGAGCGCAAACATTCTAAATCTGACATTTTCAGGAACAGGACAAAATTAAGTACTGGTCATAATACTCACATAAAATGTTTGATGTGAGTAACAGTGTGTTTTGGAGCAGTGCCGATGGAAGCGGTTCTCTGACTGCGCAGCATAGCCACACGCGCCACAGTTATGTTCGGATCATTTTATTTAAAATGCCATAATGTCAGTTAAAAACATTGCAATTGTGTTTTAAAATACAACAATGAGCACCATGAAACCATTTAAAGTGGCGCGTTCAGCAGTCTCCGTGTCAGGATAGAAAACAGTCAACAAAGTAAAATAATCTCATTTTTTCATATGCTCATAATCACATCTATTCATTGTATAATCCTGTTACCAGTATTTTATTCAGGCTAAAACCCCTTTAATCGAAGTGAGAAAGCATTTTTCGATTAATTGATCATTAATTTAAACGACAATAGATCATGGAAATGATTGAAAATTGACATCCCGTATGGTATTTTGAGTAAAAAGTGCCCCTGCTGATGGGGGATAGATAATCAATCATGATAATCATATGGCTGACTTTTCCATTTGTGGACATGGTTAGATTCAGATGGTAAATATCATACATTATGTTGGGTGTCTAACTTAGGGATAATCACCATGTTTAGCATGCAACCATCATATAAAAAAAAGATATTAATCATGTCATATAATAAAATATAATTTGTTACTACTGTAAATCTATATTAAATTATTATGGGATCTCCTTCAGTGCTTTCCAAATCTTAATTTTTTGAAAGATTTTGATTCTTTATTTTAACATATGTTTTATATTAACATATTTTAATGACGGCATAATTACTGAACAAAAATAGTTTTATCAAAATAAGCAGAAAAATACTACACACTTGGCCAAAGAGATTGTTTTGAACAAATATTAACTTAGACATTATTTAAAAACAGACTATTTTAGCTAAAGTATTTGTATCAATACTGTGTGCCTTTTACCCCATACCAACTCATACATTTATAGGATTTTTAAACAAAATAAACGACTGATTTATTTTCAATCAAAATCTGTTACTGCATAAATTTTCAATACAAATGTATGTTTTTTCTGCAATCATACACTTTGGGCGCCATACTTTTATGCCCTCCGAGTACATTATTAACATTTAAAAACTACTGAAAACAAGCAGTAAACTAAAATGCTTCTGGGGGAAATAAAAGTTCCATGATAATAATGTTTAAATTATGTTTTTGTGCAAACGTTTTGAGAACATTATTAAAGACCAGAGAACTTTGAACAAACAGTGCATTATAATTAGTTTATGCATAGCTTTTAGGGAACTTTGCCACAAACTTTAGCAAGTTCTGATAACGTTCCCTATTAGCTGAGAAATAGATACGAGTCGCTATTTAGGTTCTTATTAGTTGTAATACTATTAAAATAAGTACCAGCAACAAAGACAGAACAACTATGGTTTTAGAGTGCAATTGTTAAAATGGCTTGCCATATGCGTCTGGTCCGAGAGTTTCGTGGAGTCGTAGGGAACATGCGCTTCTTGTGAGGTTTGTCTACTGAACAAATCGTGAATATGTCCAGAGAGTTCTTGCGAGTTTAGTCTGTGTGAACTGGTGTTGAAGGCTTACTATAAAAGTTTTAGCTTATGCACAAATTCAAAGCTTGTATCCAGTAGCCTATTGCAGCTCTTTTCCGTATAGCTTGTGTATGCAGCCACCTGATGGACGTACCAGCAGCGACTGAAGTGAATATAAGGTAAAGGCTTTTCGAAGAGACCCAGTGAGATACATCACATGAGATGAGCTGAACTTGCAGATCCACCCACAGTCTCATCTAACAGGATTTCAGCTGCCACTAAACCCATTGTCAGAGGATGGTATGAGCATCTCTCATCATCATTGCTCAAACTCATATGGTGTCCATGCAGCCAAGGAATAATGGAAGACGAGGAAGTTTCTTACAGTCGCATGCCCACCACCGTTAAATGTAAGATGTGGATACTTTATTACCAGTCCTGTCCAGCAGTAGTCACATAATGGCATGTAGAGGCGCGTGCTGCTGTGGCCCTGCGAATGAAGATAATGCGAGGTTCATAATGTTGCTGCTCCTCATCATCCTCTATCTCCTGTGCGGAGCCGCGGTCTTTTCAGCCCTGGAGCATCCCAAGGAGAAGCAGGCAAAGGAAAAGTGGTCTCAGAGGTTTGAGCTTTTCAGCCAAAAGTACAATCTCAACAGAAGTGATCTGGAGAAGTTCTTGAGACATTATGAAGAGGCGAACATGGCAGGAATACGGGTGGACACCCTCAGACCACGCTGGGATTTTACTGGAGCCTTTTACTTTGTCGGTACTGTCGTTTCCACCATCGGTAAGAATGACACTTATATATATTCTGACTAAAAAGATTAGGAAATATTCTTAAATGTATTAGGTATATGCTATTTTTCTAAAATCACTCTAAAATGTGTATTAAAACATATTTACAACAAATACATAAAAATAATAATAGTATGATAATATGGTAATACTAATGTATTTAGTAGCCTATTGTGTGTGTGTGTGTGTGTGTGTGTGTGTGTGTGTGAGAGAGAGAGAGAGAGAGAGAGAGAGAGAGAGAGAGAGACGCTAGTCACACTTTTCAATCTAGTGAATAGCCTAAAAGTGTTCCCTGGGGAAAAAAATGTAGACACTGTTTATTCCAGACACCTCTTTTTTTTTTGAAGAATGGGGCATATGCTCACAATAAAAGTAAAGTAACCTTTCAGCAAAGTCGAAACAATTTAATGAAATAAGACAGATAAGATAAGAAAAAAATTAAATAAAAATAAAGACATTTCTTTAGCCAACAATTACTGTAGTTAATTAACTTTACATTTCTAATATTTCATATAGTCCAACCTGTCTCCCTGCATGAATGTATGTTGGTGTGGTTTTATCATCTAAACTTGTTTACCTGAAACACTGCAAATAATAATAATAAAATTTTAAAAATCTAATCAAATTAAAGAGAGGTTTGACTTAAACATATTAAAAAGCATCAGTTAGAGAAAACAATTATTTATGTAATTTGAATTTGACTCATAAAGCACAAAGTTATAGCCATTATGTCAACTAGACCTGCCGTATATGTGATACAGCTATTTGTTAATTATGTATTTATTGACTTATGCAGGTAAACCACTGTTTTCTTGTGTTGTTACATTTTAGTGTTCATGTTGTTGTGTATTTATTTATTTGTGGATATATGTGTTAAAAGACTTTGTCAGGATTTTATAATTAAAAATTAATACATTTAGTTTAGTTTGTTTATCTCTCTGTGATCAAGCACCTCATGAAATGTCCAGTGATAAAGTCTTCAGACCTAAGCTGTGGATGAGCTTGTCTTCATGATGTCCCTGTCAATGGTGGGTTTCATGTGCAGGGGAAAAACATCTATGAGAAGAATAATGCAATCCACTTGTTATTTGAATTTCAACCAGTGTGACAAGGGAAAGGTGGGAGATGTTTCAGTATCTGTCACCAATAGCAACAGTTTGTTCTCCAGCTTTGAAGAAGAAAATAGTTCTGACCGATTGAGCTCAATAAACAGCCTGCAGCTAATATTATTTATTCCGTTCTATATGATTATAAATTAACATTTCTTGCTCTCATATTTCCCACAGGGTTTGGAATGACCACACCAGCCACAGTCGCTGGCAAAATCTTCCTGATCTTTTATGGGCTCATTGGCTGTGCAGCCACCATTTTATTTTTCAATCTGTTCTTGGAGAGAATAATAACAGTGTTGGCTTTTGTTCTCAAATCCTGCCACAAAGTCCAACGGCGATGCAGAGGAGTTTTACCACATGACAGCAGACAAGACTTGAGCGATGCAAGGCTCAATCATGAAGACAGTCTTGCGGGATGGAAGCCCTCAGTGTATTATGTGATGTTGATCCTTTGCGTGGCAGCAATAATCATTTCTTGCTGTGCTTCGGCCATGTATTCCTCAATCGAGGGATGGGGATATGTGGATTCATTCTACTTCTGCTTTGTCGCATTCAGCACCATTGGTTTCGGGGATATGGTCAGCAGCCAGCGGGCCAGTTACGAGAACCAAACCGTCTACAGAATCAGCAATTTCTTCTTTATTTTAATGGGCGTTTGCTGCATTTACTCGCTATTCAACGTCATCTCTATTGTTATCAAGCAGGTGCTCAACTGGCTCCTGAAAAAGCTTGAGATACCTTGCCGTCAATGCCCCAAGAGGTCTCTCCGGCCCCGTAAAAATGCAGTCATGCCGGCCCATGTCCGAACACTTGTTCGCAACATATCCATAGACACAGATGCAGTGAACGACAGCGAGACGGATGGACGCAGAATGTCTGGGGAGATGATCTCCATGAGAGACTTCCTGGCGGCTAATAAGGTCAACTTGGCGATCATGCAGAAACAACTGTCTGAGACTGCCAACGGCCATCCCAGGCCTTGCGGGTCAATAAATAGGCATAATGGATTCTCTGGTGGGGTCGGAGCTCTGGGTATAATGAATAATAGACTTGCAGAAACCAGTGTGGACAGATAAATATAACCTTAAAAAAACACCACAATGGCTTTATAAAAAGACAGATTGCACTGCCCATAGTTTTGCTAGTATTACTTTTATAATACAGATGTAGGCTCGTACATGAAGTCTCTTGTGTGTGTTGAATGCTGTAGCTGAAATATCCATTGCTGCTCTGAAGGTGAAGAGAACAGAGAACTCCAGCTCAGGTCTGTTTCTAAGATTGATGTGCTGGGAGAGGCTTTGCCACACAGTTTCGACACAAACTTTCTTATAATTGCAGGGTTTTTTTGTTTTTGTTTGTTTGTTTTGTTTTGTTTTTTTTTTAATGGAGGATGTTGCAATCAGGTTTAGCACTTTGTATGACAAAAAAATTAACAGATGGGTTCTACAGAACAGATTTACATTGGGGTGTCCAAAGTCTGAGACCACTAGTGTAAATGTATATTTTATATTTATATTATGAGCATAATTCACATGAAATGTAAACTGAAAAATGAACATGAATTTTTGAATTTCATAACTATTCATAGAAAAAAAATTATGTGGCTTGTTCTTCTTTGGCTTAAATTGCAGCAGCAGTCGAGCTGCATGAACTTTGGATCAAATGAGCCAGAGAGCATCTTATGAAAATCTGACCTTCAGAGTAACATGAGCAATGTTTACATATTGGACATAGAAAGAGTTCTGAATCTTATGTATTTAATATATTAAATATAACATATACACTACCATTCAAAAGTTTGTTTGAAAAATAACACTCATTCAGAAAGGATGCATTAAATTTACAGTAAAAACATTTATAAACTTACAAAATATTTCTATTTCAAATAAATGCTGTTCTTTTGAGCTTCAATCCATCAAGAATCTTTAAAACATTTTTCATGGTTTTCACAAAAATATTAAACGGCACAACTGTTTGCAACAATAATTATAAATGTTTCTTGAGTTCCATAGCATATTAGAATTATTTCTAAAAAATAACTGAATAAACAACGTTACCATCACAGGAATCATTTGCATTTTAAAAATATATTGAGATATATTTGAGATATATTGTATATTATATATTGAGAATATATTGAAATATATTGAGAAAACAGTTATTTTAAATTGTATAGTTTTTCAAATTATTTATGTTTTTACTCTATTTTTGATCAAATAATTGCACCCCTGGTGAGCACAAAGAGACTTAAAACAACAAAAAAATACTGACCATGAACTTTTTAATATGCATGCATGCACATTAGGGGTGTCGCGATATACCGGTATTGACGATAACCGTGATATTCAAAGCAACGATTATCGATATCGTGTTAATTTCGTGTGTGACGATATACCGCAATATTTAAAATGAACAGTTCTCTTATGATAACAACACATTTAAATACTCAAGCGCCAGTACCTAGTTGAGTGCCCAGGTGGCAGTATTGTGCCTTAATGCTGACACTGTCACACAAGAAGAAGATGAAGCGCTCACAGCTGCTCCGAGGAGAGCCGTGTTCATCAGAGTAAGTTGACATTATTTTAAAAGTCATAGACTGGGAAATATTATATAAACTATTAACAGCGGTTTTCTGTGTTCATATACTTAAAGGGTGACTATCTTAATAAGTACCGCATTTTCTTTACTTGTCTTTGTTTTTTTATTTGCAATAAATCGCCTGTGTGGAGTAACACTTTATTTCTTCGTTCAAATCTATTAACAGTTACATGATTAAAACTGATCTTGAAAAACTGAGCGACCACATTTCTACATTAAACTCTGTAAAATGTTAAGTTGGTTTCAGTCAGTGCCATGCACTTAATGCCTCATCTGCGGTCATTCTTCAATAAGGTTCATTAGTTAATTACATAAGTTAACACATATAAATGACATAAATAATAATGAACAATATTTTCACAGCATTTATTAATCTTAGTTCATGTTAATTTCAGCATTTACTTATGCATTATTAAAATCTCAAGTTGTGTTTGTAAACATTAATGTACTATGAACTAACATGAACAATGAACGACTATTTTATTAACATTAACAAAGATTAATAAATTGTGTAATAAATGTATTGTTCACTCACTGTTCATTCATGTTAGTTAATAAATGACATCTTTTTGTAAAGTGTTACCATTAATATTTATTCATCATACTGTTGAACTTGATAGTATCCCCCCCCAAGGTTCTATAGATATCACGATATATCGATATCGTGAATTCTTATGGCCACAATAACCGTGATATGAAAAATCTAATATCGTGACAGCCTTAATGCACATGTAGGGTCTGAGATTTTCACTGTGGTGTCAGACTTTTGGACTCGCCTTTCTGTCACTTCTCTCTGAGTCTTTAAGCTCAGCTGAACAATCTAAGTGAAAATGTGATGCAAATTAAATTCATTCATCAGTAGTTTACTATCCTCTTCACTGTGCAGGTATGTAGATATGGACATGAGGCATAAGGTGCAACGTTTAAGAGATCCAGACAGCCCACATGCCATCTGTTTCAGACACTTCAAAGAGTCTAGCAGCTGTATAGAATTCATGACCTAACAGTCTATTGATTGCTTTAATTGCTTATCAGGTATTTCAGATGAACTGGAACAAATGTGCAACAGAACAGAATGAACAATGTCGTTTTGAACTGTTCATGAAATATGTGCAATGCCAAAATGGGTGTGATGCAGGACATCAAATCATTTTATCCAGCACTTTGAATCTTGAACTTTGAAACCTGCTTACTTTATTTTGAGGTGAATGACTGTATGTAGAGATGTAATGCATGATGAATTATAATAAAATATGCTTTGACAGTTTTGCTGGGAAATCGTGCAAATGTGAGTTTGTGATAAAAATGATCATTCTGAACAACATTTATCTAAGTTATATTATTATACAATTTTTTAAATTCTAGAATGCATTATAATCAGTGATGATCTCTACACTTGATGCGGCACGGCGTGACTGTGTTTGAGTGTCATGACTTTCCTTCCATTAACATCTGTCACCTGCAGTCTTGTGGCCTTCACCAGCTTTCACACCAACTAATGTCGATATGATTCTGCTGTCAATTCAGGGGAATCTCAGAGGTGATGTGAAAGCCAGTAAAAGCAATGCAATGAGTTTCCAACCTGTTTCCAAGCAGCAAAGGAAATAGATGTTTCTGCTTGATCTGTCCGCTGCTTTTGACACGGTTAACCACCAGATCCTCCTATCAACCCTACTGGCAAAAGGCATCTCAGGAACCAAACTTCAATGGTTTGAGTCTTACCTATCAGGTCAGGTCAGGTCTTTTTATTGTCATTCTATACATGTTGCCACATAAGAACGAAATACGTACTCAGGACCAGCAGCGTAAAAAAGATAGTTAACATACAGTATACATAAAATAATTAAAACATAATTTAATAACCTACAACATTTAAAAAATAACTTTTACCTAAACAAGACACCTAATACCTAAAAAGTACTCCTTCTATAATAAATAATTAATCAGAAATTTTGAAACAATTTTAAAAGCAATCCCTAAGGTAGTGAATTCATGATTCTCACAGCCTCTGGGAAGAAGCTGCATTTCAGTCTTTTTGTTCTGGCTTTAACGCTTCTTAGCCTCCTGCCCGAGGGGAGTGGATTGAAGAGTTTGTTTGCCGGGTGGGTGGAATCCTCCATAATACAGGATGCTCTGCTTCTGCACCTGCTGGTGTAAATTCCCTCAAGAGAGGGTAGGCTGCTCAAAGTTATTTTTTGGGCCGATTTGACCACCCTCTCCAATTTCTTCTTGTCAGCAGCAGAACAATTTCCGTACCAGGCAGTGATGGAAAAAGTGAGTGTACTCTCCACCACACACCGGTAAAAGGCTAGCAGAACTGGAGTCCCAAGACCAGCCCGCTTCAACCTCCTAAGAAAATAAAGGCGTTGTTTTATAATGCTGGCTGTGTTGATGATCCATGTTAAATCATTGGAAATGTATATTCCAAGATACTTGATGTTTGAGACCATTTCCACAGCTGATCCACCAATGAACAGGGGAGAGGGGGTGTAGCTTCTCCTTCTAAAGTCCACGACAATTTCCTTCGTCTTCCCCACATTAATGCAGAGGTTGTTTGCTCTGCACCAGTCCTCGAGTTCTTCCACCTCCTGTCTGTAAAAGGACTCATCGTCATGGGATATCAATCCCATCACAGCCGTGTCATCAGCAAACTTCACAATATGACTGCCTGGATATTTAGCCGAGCAGATAGGTCCTTTAAAGTATCTTAGAGAGGTGAGGTGTCCAAGTCACAACATCTAACTACTGGGGTGCCTCAGGGCTCAGTTCTTGGACCACTTCTCTTCTCTGTCTACATGGCATCATTAGGTTCTGTCATTCAGAAACATGGCTTTTCATACCACTGCTATGCTGATGACACTCAACTCTACCTCTCATTCCATCCTGATGATCCGACGGTAGCTATTCGCATCTCAGCTTGTCTAACACACATTTCTTCCTGGATGATGGACCATCACCTTCAACTCAACCTTGCCAAGACAGAACTGCTTGTGATTCCAGCAAACCCATCGTTTCATCACAATTTTACCATCAAGTTAGGCACATCACACCATAACTCCTTCAAAAAACAGCTAGAAGCCTTGGAGTTATGATTGATGATCAGCTGACTTTCTCAGACCACATTGCTAAAACTGTCCAATCCTGCAGATTTGCTTTATTCAACATCAAGAAGATCAAGCCCTTTCTTTCTGAACATGCTGCACAACTCCTTGTTCAAGCTCTTGTTATGTCCAGGCTGGACTATTGCAATGCTCTCTTGGCAGGTCTTCCAGCCAATTCTATCAAACCTTCACAATTAATTCAGAACGCGGCAGTAAGATTAATTTTTAATGAGCCAAAAAGAATACACGTCACACCACACCTGTTTATCAATTTGCACTGGCTTCCAATAGCTGCTCGCATATAATTAAAGGCACTGATGTTTGCCTACAAAACTACCACTGGCTCTGCACCCATTTACCTAAATTTGTTACTTCAGACTTATGTGCCCTCTAGAAGCTTGCGTTCTGCAAGTGAACGTCGCTTGATTGTGCCATCCCAAAGAAGCACAAAGTCACTTTTACGGACTTTTAAATTAAATGTTCCCTCCTAGTGGAATGACCTCCCCAACTTAATCCGGACAGCTGAGTCCTTAGCCATCTTCAAGAATCGGCTTAAAACACATCTCTTCCATCTTTATTTGACCCTCTAACTTTAACACTCACTATTCTAATTCTATTCTTAAAAAAAATCTGTATTTTTGTATCTGTATTCTATTTTCTTTTCATTTATTATGCAATTGTGTGTGTGTGTGTGTGTGTGTGTATGTGTAAAGATCTCTAACACTAGCTTGCTCTATTCTTTTTTTTATTCTATCTGTTTTCTTTTTATTTATCATATTATTTAAAATCCCATGCTACGTGTACGTACTGTGTTAACCTAACTGAGACTTGTTATAGCACTTATATTTCATTGCTCTTTTTGTTGTTTTTGATTGCTTCCACTGTCCTCATCTGTTAGTCGCTTTGGATAGAAGCGTCTGCTAAATTAATAAATGTAGATGTTTTCTAGCATGTTCTAGCCTTTTTTTTGTTCATTTTGTGCATAGTGGACTGTCAAAATTAGTGAGTGGATCAATGCAAAGTCAATGATCCATAACAGTCAAATTGTTGCATGCCTAATGCACATTTCTTGCCCAGTTTGCACAATTACAATACTATAATCAACTCAAGAAGCCCTGGGTTATTTGGATGTGATTTGATTTTGAAACACATGCACATATATAAAGTCTAGGCTGCAAATAAGCTTCCGAAGATACCGTTCATTGAACTCAAACACCCACCACCATATTTAATATTGTATGGGGTAAGTTGTCATTCAATAGGTATTTCAGCTAAAACTAAACAACTGTGAAACACACACACACACTCACAAAAAACACAAAAGTATCAAACCATTGTTCTAACCAATATTTTTAAATCATATAAAATTGAAATTGGCAGTATACCTACTACATAGTAATAATAAATTACAGATATTCTGAAAGCGTTTGAGAATTAGTATTTTGTGTTAGCAAAAATTGGTGTTTTGTGGGCATTGTTGTTGTGACTATGGTAAATGTCCACTAGAGGGAGGTAGTATGTTATAAAACTGTGTATCCCCCTGTGCAGGTGTAGGAATTTCATTTAATCCAGTACCATCAAACATACCTTTTTATCTTTTAGGGTTTCTTTACAGTTTTTCCTCACACAATTAATAAATGATGAAATGTATGTGAGTCTTTCGTTAAAAGTACTATGTCGAATAAATAGTAAATATGTACTCTGAAGGGGGAAAAAATACATTATCTCTATTAAAACATAGCCTACATCTGTATGATATGTATAAAATTACTAATAAACTAAATTCATATTTCCGAGAAAAAAAGAGTGAGAGAGGAATATAAGCAGTGAGGTCCACATTCTGTCGTCACGTCCTCAGCGAATAAAAAGTCAGAAATGACATTTTTGTCCGTGCAGCAGTTGGTGAAAAATGATCGAGGATGAAACTGTACCATATTCCACTGGATTTGTAGTCCGGCGCTCGACGAACTCCCATTAAGTGTGACTATCCCGCCCGCCGGGAGGAACTACAACTCCCATGAAACCACCGCAGCGCTTCTGTTAATATCAATATGGCTTCTGTCAGTCAGACAAAGGCGAATCAGTTTTTGCCCTGAAATGAAATCAAATTAGGGAAAGGTAGCGGGAGAGTCGGACATCGTCCTGTTTTGCTGGTTCATGTCTGGCGACGGGGATTAAAGAGACGGAAACACTGTAGGTTGAGTTGAATAAATGCTGTGGTGCACGGAGGCCCCGCACGCGCACAATCAGGTAAGTCTGATTGTGAGATGCCAAATTATAAGAAAGGCGTCATTTGTTAAATCTGTCTGGAGACGTGGAACATGCATTCATGTATAAATGACGCTCGGAGGGAACTGAGCTCGGTTCGACCGCTGGGTCGCATGTAGAGTCACATCTGCTCTCATTCTGCGCTGGGATAGGGCTTTAGAAAAGAAATGCCAGCAACTGTGCAACAACTTACTCTTATGTTGACATTGGTGAAATGAACTATTAGTTGTGTTGATGCTAATCTCTTTGCATTTATAACTATGACTTATTTATGTATATGTTGTATATTATTATGTTTTGTGTTTTAACAAGGTGCTGACAGCATCCTAGAGCTGTGGTGTTATTTGGGTACGGGGTGTGTTTAAATTGGGTTAAGGTGACGTCTGGTGAATATAGGCTTGATGGTTTATGCAAATTGTATTATTATTTATTTTTTTTCAATAGCAGTTATTTTTTATTTAGAGAAGGCGGCCCTATTAAGACACTAAATTCAAAGTTGTGCATGTTTTCTTATAGATACTATATGTTAATAGTAAATAAAGTGTATGCAATATACGAGCAATCCAACTGATCAAATTAAATTGCTTTGCAAATGATAAATCCAGACGTTTTTCTAATGTAAAGTGCATTTGTATCTCATCATGCTTTATTGTAAATTCTTCACATTGCATTACATTAAATAATTTAAATGTATTTCTGACTGAGCAGCCTACCTGACAAACTGCAAAAACTGCTGATGAAGCTAAAATATGGATCATGGTTTTTTAGTTTACTTATAGGTTAGGCTTATATGAAGCAGGGAATAAGGGTTAACAGTGCACATTATAAGCATTCCTTATAAGCCCTCAGGACAAAAAAGTGTTATGCTTATGGATAATAATTAAGAGACCGAGTTTAAAATCTTTGTAGTTTTTTTCTCAAATAGTTTGTATAATATTTTAATGTATAATTAAAAGTGTTTATTTATTAATTTTTTTTTTTTTTTTTTTTTTTAAGTTTTGTTCTACTGCATCTTTGTGAGCATCATTTAAGCAGTGTCATGTGCTTGTTACAAATATAACCTTTTAAAAGCCTGAGAATTGCCTTTAAAAGTAAGGAAAATAAATAATTTGGGATGCATTTGATTTATTACCTGTTAATTTTAAATTCAAAATAGCTTCTTGAATTGCAATAACAGCTTCACTATATGCAGTTTTGTGTGGCCTGAAAAAATATTTTTATTTATGCTTCTGTAGAAAATGTAGATTTTCTGTAGATGCTTATCACATTGTTTATTTATAGAAATAACTTTAATTGTAGAAGCACAGTGAGCATCAGGTACTTCAGACACATGTTCTGGATGGTCTCTGTTTTCATTGATCAGTGGATTTGAAGGTCTAATAATTACCAGCTGTCTCTAGAGGTTAAATTGATATGTTAAAGATCACAGTAACTTACATATGCAACAAATGGGCTGTAAAAATAGTTGAAAATTATGGAGAATTGAAGTAATAAGAGATTTGGGCTTTTTGTGGATGCCGTGCTGATGAAGAGAACCAGGGGCATATGGACAAAATCAACTTTGATCTTGAGCTGCTGTAAAACAGATGAGTTTTTGTGCTGCTGCCTCAGTACTGTAGTTTCATAACTTTAATCTATAGATGCTTTTATGGTTCCATGCATATGTCAGATAAGACTATGAATATGCAAATAAAAGAAACAGTGAGCAACACTAAACTCTAAAACTCCCCAGAGCATTAAAAAGTTATTAAAATTGCATGCACACCAGTAGCCTTGCATTTACTGCTTGATATAGTGAGATTGCATCTTCATTGATGATTGTTAAAAGTAGCGATTATTTGTGTTACTTGTTTCATGTGTGCAGACCAGTTAACTGAGTTGGTTTGTCATCACCAAGTGCGGAGAAGTGGTTGTGCGTGCCTGTGATTTATCACGTCTACATATAAACGTTTCTCAATTCTTGTTTCACTGTGGTTTATCTGCTAGCATATTTAAAAAAAGATTTGATGTCTGAGGTGACACCTTTACATTTGTAATTACATTTTTATTCTCATATCAGAAAGACTGAAAATGTATATGTGGTGCACGCATCCGTGGGACAATAGGGGATTTTTATTTTATGACTTGTATTGTTCGGTTTCTAACACCAAAGGCTTGTTTTTTGGAAGATCCAAAAAATGAAATATTGAACAAATCCTTTTTTCCAGATTTATTGTTGTTTTTGCTGATTCGCTGTATCTGATGCCTCTGGATAATTAAACCTTTTGAAGCTTTTTAAGGGTGCTTGGGTGAGCAGAAATCTTTTATGCAATTTATGCAGCGCAGACACCAGGAGACAGTCGTACTCACTCATCAGCAGAATTTATTCTTGAAGAACATGTCGCAGGGAAGTTGAAATCTTCATTTTGTTAAAAGGAGCCTCACCGTTTTCTCGTTTGCTTGATTGCATTACGCTGTGCCATATGGAATGCATATTGCGCTGGCACGAGTTTTGCATTTGCAGCGTCATAACTTGTAGCTTCCTTTTAAAACTCGAAATGAATTGAAATTCGGTGTGTTACGGGGCAACAATTCGGCAGAAGCACGCATGTGTGGGCAACAGCCTGGCATTGAGAGAACTATTCTCAGACAAACGCCTATACGGAGTGATTCATCCTCAGCTTCTTCACTGAAAGTAGGTTGGCCGCCTCGAATGGAATTTTTCTTGGCAGTTTTCCCTAAAGTTAACCTCCTTCCCCCTCCTCACGTGTCCCAGCTTTCTGCTGTTTAAAGTCTATTAAAAATTCTGTGGTAATGCATGCAGTGTCTTTGCCTTGACCTCAGACAGGCTCCACACTTCTGTTGCAATGATAGGTCGATAAAGGTGCGGTGACTTTGACATTTTCTTGGAAGAATAATGCTTTAGTTAGGGCTCATGCGCATGCGGCCCCTGCTACACCTCCTCCACTGCATTTCTCAAACAAAAACATTGTTTTTTTTAGTCTAGGCTGTGTTGTTTTGATTTTTATAACTATGCAGCCATGCGTCTTGTTTTATCAGCATTTCCTCCAGCATCAGTTCTCTAATGCAGCAGCTCTCTCTCTTTTTCTTGGCAGAATGTCCCATTACACAGATGAGCCTCGTTTTACCATTGAGCAGATTGACTTGCTGCAGCGGCTACGTCGGAGCGGCATGACAAAGCAAGAGATTTTGCATGCCCTGGACACCCTCGACCGGCTGGACCGTGAGCACGTGGAGAAGTTCGGCCACCGTCACGTCCACAGCGGAAGCGGCAATGACAGCAACGCCACCACCTCTTCCAACTCCTGCACTACCTCCTCTAACAACCTCACAGCCTCTTCTTCAACGACCTCTAAGGCCACGCAGACGGGATACCGTGGCAATGGCCTCTCTCCCTCCCCTAGCAACAGCTATGACACCTCCCCGCCCCCGACGGTCCCCACCCCTGTTCCGGTAGTAGCACCCATGGTCCAAAATGGACGGGACGGCCTCGCCACTATGCCCAACGGGAAGCTCTCTCCGCCCCGCTTCACTGTTAGCAACACCTCCTCGCGGGCGTTTGCATTCGAGCTTCCAGATGAGGAAGCGGACATCGATGACAAAGTCGAGGAGCTCATGAGGTAGGTGGGAAACTCTTGGGATGGGACGGTTGCAATAACTGAAAAAAAACTGGATGGTTACAATACAAAAACAATACGAACATTAAAGTTGCAGGCAGCATTGAAACGGCCCTCACACCCAGTATCACGCTTAGCGGTGGTGCTTTTACTAGAACTGAATTTGGGCAAGGGCTTGTGTCCAGGACAGGACTCTTATAAAGCATGTGAAGTTTATGGCAGATCGCATATTGTATGCCTGAATTCTAACAACTTCCTATATTATGGCGAAATATCGAAGTTTTTCAGGCTGTCTGACAAACTCAAGATCTTTGCGATTTAACGTCACAAAGGGCTTTAGATTATGCTACATTTGGTGTTGATCTGTTTAAATCTCTAGGAAGAGTTTGTTAAAATTCAATGCCTGAAAATGGCAAAAACGGCACGAAACTTGCAGAGAAAATTCTAAATGACAGACTTCCAGGTGGGTTTCAGACTTCGCACTGGATGACTTTTTTGTAAGTATTGGTGTGATACATGTGTCTACCTTATACCTAAACTTTGTATTTGGATGATACCTCGAAATACAGTGTAAAAACAACAACAACAAAAAAACTGTGTACAGGTGCATCTCAGAAAATTTCAATATCGTGAAAAAGTTTTTTTTTTTTTTTTTTTTTTTTTTTTTTTTTTTTAAAGTGAAACATCCATATATTCTAGATTAATTACATGTAAAGTAAGTCATTTCTAAAGTTTTTTTTGTTTTTTTTTTAATTTTGTTGATTGGAGCCTAAAGCTCATTCTGTATCTCAAAATATTACAATATTTCCTAAGATCAATAATTCAAGTTCTTTAAAGTATGTTCATTTATGCACTCAATGCTTGGTCGAGGCTCCTTTAGCTCATATTCCAGCATCGGTGATGTGTGGCATGCAAGCGATCAGTCTGTGACACTGCTGAGACACTATTGAAACCCAGGTTTCTTTAATAGCAGCCTTCAGCTCATCTGTATTCAACTGTTTCTCTTCTTTCTCTTGAAAATATCCCATGGATTCCATATGGAGTTCAGGTCAGGCATGTTGGCCGGCCAATCAAACACAGTAATATGAGGGTCAGCAAACCAAACGAGTTACAAATCATTCATGTCAGTCATTAACACTCATAAACCCACTCGTAAACTGAAATAAACTATGTATTTGCCATTTGTGAAGCTTAAATGAGTGTTTTTAATACTGACTGGTTGTTGATTTGACAACATATAGTTAAAGACAAGCATTAGGAACATTTTTGTTGTATAAAAATGGTTCTTTAAGAAATGTTGCCAAAAATAGTGTTGCTGTTTTTCATTTGATGTCTGTTGTTGTAGAATGGACAGTGCTATAATTAAAGAAGAGATTAAAGCCTTCTTGGGGAACCGGCGAATATCACAGGCAGTAGTTGCCCAAGTTACAGGTTAGTTTGCTCTGGCTTTTGGTTTTCCAAAATGAATAACAGATATATTGTGATTTATCCTGTGACCGTGATATTTCCCTTGTTATTTTGTATAATAAAAAAGACAGCCGTTAAAGCACACCTTGATATTTAGTTATTTCTAACATCAGCTGTATGGCTGCTTTTTATTACAGTTGTGGGATTTGTCATGGCAGGCCTTGGAAAGGCATATGCAAGTCAGATTTTGCCCTAAGAAGCTGTGTTGTTTTGTGCAGGTATCAGTCAGAGCCGGATCTCTCATTGGCTGCTCCAGCAGGGCTCAGACCTCAGCGAGCAGAAGAAGAGAGCCTTCTACCGCTGGTACCAACTAGAGAAAACTACACCTGGTAATACACAACCCCAGTGTCATTTACCCATGTAGGACGTCCAACAACTTTCTGTCATCTAATAACTTTAAACCCTAGACATCTTTGGTTGATAAAAATGTTGTTCTATCATATCATATCGTATACAATAATATCAATACAGTGCTGCTTTGCAAAGTTACAAAACATTGAGGTGGTAAAATAGTTCATAATTTGTATATTATTGTTTATTTATTTGTTATAGATTCTTTCTATACAACACAATATGACCATTAAAAAAATATAATGATAGAAATGATAATTCTGTATTGCAAAATTGGGTCAATCATTTTACAAGCTGCTATATGTAGGTTTTATTTCATCGTTTTGTCATTTGATACTGATACTGTTGTTTTAATTAGCTTTTATATTGAATTCTGAATATTTAATATTCCTGCGACATTAAATGGTGCTTAATATAAACCTTAAAAGAAAAGTTCAGCCAAAAATGAACATCCTGTCATTTACTCAACCTCAAGTAGTTGTATTCTTTTAGCATTCTTCAAAATACCTTCTTTTGTGTTTAACAGAAGAAAGATGTTCATAAAACATGAGTGAGTACATGACGAAAAAATATACATTTTGGGGTGAACTGTACCTTTTAATATATGCATGTATACAGCATTAAATGGCATTGAAAAAAAGAATAAACTCATCTCCAAAGCCTTTAATTTTAGAAAACCTCTTGTGCTCCTTCAGTTTTCTCCAAGCTGATCTGAGAGAAGATGCCAGACATTCAGTGAATATTAGAAGGTCACGACCCAAACCCCAGAGTGCCGCTTTTCTCATTATCTTGTGCTTCCGGACCAGCTAAAAGGCTTTGGTCTCCTCAGAAGCACACAGACTGTTTTCCTTATAAAACTTCATCTGAGATGACGTGACCTGTTTGTGTCCCAGGTGCAACACTAGCGATGCGGCCCACCCCGGTGGCCCTGGAGGACATTGTGGAGTGGCGTCAAACCCCTCCTCCCATTAGCAGCACCCAGGGCAGCTTCCGTCTGCGGCGAGGCAGCCGCTTCACCTGGAGGAAAGAGTGTCTGGCGGTGATGGAGAGGTGAGAGGATGTGGTATATTGTGTGAATGGTCAGGACAGGACACTGTGGGTCAATACTGACCCACAATGGATAATGGATGACCTTTTGATTTTGAAATCTTTAGGGGGGAACACTTTACAAGAACATTCCAAGTTGTGTTAACATTATTTAATGGACCTGAGTTAGTATAGCAAACATGTAAATACTGTAACATGTCTATTGTTAATTAGTTTTAGTTAATCCATTAACTAATATTAACTAAGGGATCCTTATTAAGTTTTTAAGAGTTTTACAGTCTGTTACTAGCTTAAGATTCTTATTAGAAAACAAATGCTAATTGATAAATGAATTGATTTAATACTAACTTCTGCAAATTTCCCCATTTCAATAATTAATTGTTTAATAGATAGTTGTTTATAATGCAGAATCACAGGTGGTAACAGGACTGAACAACAAACATTTTGTACAGCTTTCAATAATCACTATATGTCACACCTGTTTTACCATTGTCACAATACCTGTTGGTATTGTGACAATGTTAAAACAATCAACCTAAATCTAGATTGAACGAAGACATAATCCAAGCATATATTTAAAAGCTATGAAATGTGTTATAAAAACGTTATCTGCCTTACACTGTTCATCTTATGCTTTCGCACAAGTTATTTCAATGATAACCAGTACCCCGATGAAGCCAAGCGAGAGGAAATTGCCAACGCCTGCAATGCAGTTATTCAGAAACCAGGTAGAACGTTTAAACACCAGCTCCATAAAGAAGATGAATGCATGTGTAAATGCCTGTTATCGTGGCCCCAGACATTATTGATGAGCTCTGCTGTGATTTGATTAAGGGAAGAAGCTTTCAGATCTTGAGAGGGTCACGTCTCTGAAAGTTTACAACTGGTTTGCCAACAGACGGAAGGAAATTAAGAGAAGAGCCAACATAGGTAATGTTGAAGCCCTCTGGGGACAGACAAATCTCGAATTACATGCAACAATGCATTTTGAATATGGACAATGTAATTATTCCATTGCGTTGTTATCACCGTGCTGCAGCTGTCTCATTCAAAATGTGCATTCCTCAGAAATATTGAATTTACAGACAAAATGCCTTTCAGAAAACATGTTGGGTACATCCTAATGTGCTCAGATATGTTATGGCAAGGTCTGTTTTTTTATAAGAAGCAGCAATCCTGGAGAGTCATGGGATTGATGTCCAAAGCCCGGGAGGTCATTCCAACAGCGATGAGATCGATGGAAATGACTACGCTGTGCCAGTAGCTGCTGACCAAGTTTTGGGAATGGTAAGGGAATTTTTTTTCACAATAAATTAACCATTCCTACGTATTTCTGCTAGGATGGCCTATCTTTTAATTGTAAAAAAAATGCTAATGATAATAATTAAATCTTAGAATGTTTTTTTAGAATAATGTTACATTTATATATAATATTTTTTTCTTTTGATTTTTCTTTTCTTTTTTAATTTATTTAATTGGCCAATACCAATTAGATAATAATTACTCTCATGTTGTTATGGCTGATATATATATATATATATACTATTTAGTATATAGTATTTTATATTTATATCATATATATGTTTTCATATATTTTATCCAAGATTAATAAAATATTCTGGCTTATACTGATTAGGTAATAAGTATTGTCATGCTATGGCTGATAATCACTATATGGTTGATATTCAAATTTAATGCTGTTTTGTAAATAAAATAAATGATTTTAAATGCTGCATATGAATTAAGTAAAGACAGCAGAGGTCAGTCTAAATTCGAAAATGGGGAAAATGAAAATGGACAAATATCCAATTCTAGCCAACAATCCAGTAAATCCATGAATAAGTAGCCAAAATTCCGAAATGGTACCAATATACCATGAGTTGGATGAAATATTTCATGCTCTTCTGTCTTTTAATGAGACAAAGTCATTCAAACAAGCTTTCAGAGGCAAAAGCAGAGGGCTTCAGACCAATCTCTGGTTTTCTACTTCCTTATAGGATGACAACACCGGCCCAATCGAACACCAGGACCCCATAGCTTTGGCAGTGGAGATGGCGGCTGTCAATCACAGCATCCTGGCACTGGCGAGGCAGGGCGGAGCCACCAGTGACATCAAGACAGAGGTGCTGGACGACGAGTGAGAATCTTCCCTGTGGAGCACGGAGGGAAGCCGAAGGAGAAATGTGGGGTTACGAAAACAAAGCCAAACAGTTTGCGCGTGAACTGTTATTATGAGGAATATGGCCAGGTCGTGGATGACCAAAGTGAATGCGGATGTTAAAAAAGACTGTTAACCCAACATTCCCCCTCCTCCTCCCTCCTACATGTGACACCTAAATAGACTTTCCATTCAAACCGTTCTCCTACATGAAGTGGGTTGGGGAGGCGCTGCAATTAAACTGTTGATCAAACACGTTCACTTAAAACTTCATGCGACATATCACCCTGCCATCTCACACTTGGATAGTGAATTTCGCCTCTCAGTTTTCCTTCTTTCAGGAAGTCTTCTTTGCAGGATATAAGAGGTCAGTATCATACTAAATGTTCACTGCCTCAGTCTCTCCAGGGAAAGTGTGTTGGGAAGCATATTCTCTCTCACTTCTTAACTTATTTCTTTATGTACGTGCAGTCCAGCGTTGCTGAAATTGTGTTTAAACTTGTACAGTTGTCACCAGGGTCTAAAGTTAACACTCGCCTACCATCAACCTGCGACTTTGCCAAGTCTGCTCTGCCAAGCATTAACAGACTAGACAAAAAATAAATAAAAAATACTGGCTAGTTGGTAAGTCTTGCTGAGAAGTGCAAAATAGTTTGGTACTGTAATTCAAAATTGAGTAGTTTATTGGCGTCTACATAAAATGTTTTTGCGTTCAAAAACAGCTCTTAAGGCATGTTTTTAACATTTTATTTTTAAATAACATTATTTTAACGTTATTTTAACATCATATGTTGTCTTAAAAATGACTGAGAGACTAAAAAAACATTGCCATAGTATGGGTGGGCGATATGACCAAAATCAAAAGATTTATTTCTCGGTAACAAAATATATGTCATTTTTGGTCTTTATGATATCAAATTTTAATGATTGAAATTTTATAATTCTTGTTACCAGTGTCAATATCACAAAGAACTAATACTAGTCAAGAAAAAAAAAAACTCGAGCTCACTAAAGACAAGTAAACAGTCAGTGATTAAATAAGAATAAGACACTAATTACAAGCAACAGGAAAAAAAAAACCTACAGTGGAACAAATGAATACATTTTACATCAAGTTATCAAAATGTTTAAAAACACTGCATATTCTTTAGTGTAAATTAAATATATATATTTCTTCTCATTAAAGTTACAAAAGTCAAAAGCAGTGAGAGATTTTCTATATTAGACTAGAAATATTAGACTGCTGTCAGTTTAAGAGCTCCTCAGATTCAATATACTGTTACACATGTGTTTTCTTTCTCAGCTGTTTGCTTTCACTGAAGACCTAAATCACTGAGTTTATTAAGATATTTGCAAAGATGGGCATTTTGACATACAAGTGTTTCTATTTAACTGTTTAATGCCTATAAAGTGGCAAAAATAACTCTTAATATTCCTGCGCTCTATGAGCAACGTCTTCAGGTGCGCGCCTCTCTGACAATGCTCAAAAACAGTCTCTCCGACATTGCGCACATATAGTAAAACTATTTCACTGCTGATTGCATTTCAACGGCTTAACAAAACTTAAAAATTCATGCAAACGAAAAGCTTTCATGATCACGTAGCACAGCAACATTTAGCATTTAACCGAAATAGAGATGCCAGTCCAAAATCTCAAACCATTGACACATTTCTATATATATCACCCACCCCTATGTGATACGCAGTCTTTCTGAATGTGTAAAGATGCAGCTCCTGGATGAGTTTCATCATGAAGAATATATCACAGCTAATGTGTAGCATGTTAATTAAAGCATCACTACTAAAATATCTAAACTGAAAGCAGCAAAAAATGGAAACGTAAATTGAATAATTGGTTGAATGATTAATTGTAACTCATAATAACTAAACATATTACGTCTTAAAGAAAAATTGTAATAAATTTGCTGAAAATGTACTCCCCTTTAGGCCATCCAATATGTAGATGAGTTTCTTAAACAGAACAGATTATTACGTAGCTTGCTCGCCAATTAGATCCTTTGCAGTGAATGGGTGCCATCAGAATGAGAGTCCAAACAGCTGATAAAAACATCACTATAATCCACACAAATCCTGTCCATCAGTTAATGTCTCATGAAGCGAAAAAGCTGCATGTTTATAAGAAACAAATCTTATCATTATAATATTTTTAACTGTGACGCAATACTATATTTCTCCACATCAACATCATGGATTGAGTACATTTTCTGCAAAAAAAACATCAAAATGTAGTCATCATTGTGACAAGAATTAAGTAAATTAAAATACAGTTTTATGACCAGTATGAAATACTTGTCATTGTGAAATTGGCAAACCGTTAATTGTGGACCCTGGTTGTCAGCGTAAAAGTTGCATAGGACTGTTTTTGCAGTACCATAACCGGCCTGCTGGCTTCAGCAATTATGTATTGCACTTTTAATTCCTAGCGGCAGCTTATTTATGTTCCTGCCACTACACAACTGTGCATCTCTGCAGGGAGGCGTCGAAGGCTGTCTGGAAGCTGAAGCCTACTCGTGAAGATTGTGCCATTATATTTCCGCATTAGCAGTCTAGAAATTCAGTCGGGCTCTTCTGCAGGCCTCTCTTAAAGCAATCAGAAAACAGCCGTTTATTTGAACGTATATAACCTCAAAGTGTTCTACTCAGCCGATAACTGTGCAGACGTTTCAGCAGCACGCGGCTGGAAAATGTTGTAGCATTGGGAATTTCTTCGTCTCAGCGAATGGGATAACACTTGACAATCAGGGTGACGACGTTCCAGTACACACACACAAAAAAAAAAACCTGTTGGTGTTTGCCCACGTATCCAAATAATGGGTTTCTCTGGAAAGTAATGATATCTAAAATCCTTCCAATGGGAATTAATAACTGTCATTTCTGAAATTAAAGTGGATTTAACCACTCTAATAAATATCCCATGTAATTGCTTGTTTTTTGTTGAATAATCATAAAATGTCACTTTAAGGGGGAGGGTTATGGTGCTTTGGGTTCTTTACCCCAACCTACATATATATGCTTTTTTTTTTGTTTCATTTATCTGGTACTGTTTCAAAGAAAGAACTTAAGAGGGATGAACTAGTTCAGGTTATTTTTATTTGTGCTTCAGAATTGAAATATGGTGCTTATTTAAAGAAAAAAAAAATGAAAGGAGATACTAACCACATGCCCTCTCCCACCTTATACAGTCTTTCCTCTTTGCCTTTTAGGAAGCTGCTTTCTGTGTATAATGCACATCATTGCAGTCACAAATAAGCTTTTTTTAGACGTATCAAAATAGCTATCGAATGACAAACCTGTGAAAAGTATCAGCTGCTTCAAAAGTTCTCTCAGAATGTCTGAAACACCATTTCAACTCATCTACACACCTTTGTTCCTATTGAGCGTAAGATTTCGGTCGATGAGATCGGCACTAGCTAACAAACAAGCTCGTATTTAAAGAGTCAGTCGCAGCCGAACGTGAATTTTGAACATGGGCTTCAGCCTTAATGCAAGTATTTTTAAGCACTTAAATTACAGAATGTGTAAAATCATGTCAACACGTCATTTCTGTGAAAATTAACTGTAGATGACGCTGTTTAGGTTAACGTTAATATTCCTAGATGCATTTATTCCATAAATCTACATAAGCTTAACATAAATGTACCAAGTCTATTTGATAAAATAAGTATTGAAAGAATATTGTATGTTAGGAGAGAATATTAATTGGAAATGAAATTTCTCGCTTTAGGAAATTCTGCTAAGCAGATAAATCTGTCAAATTAGACTTTGTTTCTCTAGGTTTCCTTGGAATTTGGTTGAATTAAATCAAGTACAATCTGTTCTTTGGTAAGAGTGACTGGGGCTATTTGGCACATTATTATATATTTTTTTTACTTCATTGGATATTTGACAGTCTACGATTATTGTTAGTGTATATAGAATCATATCTTACAGCCTCTAGAAGTGCTAGTCACATTGGAAACCTGCTGTGTATAAACAGATTTGAGAAAAACAAACAAAAAAACAATCAAATTCTATTAACTTTGGCTAAAAAAGTTCTAAGAATTTCACAAAATTACAACACACAAAACTTGACAATTTGCCCCAACCTGAATTTTGAACCTAAATAAGTTGTCGTAATAAGTTTATATCCACTTTCTTATTTGAATATATAAATAAAATCAGTAAAAAGTAAAATAGAAATTTAAATAAATTTAAATATGAAATTACAGCTTTCTAAGATTTATGTAGTTTAAATCGGTTTTCATTATATAATTGTAATGCAGATTTGATTTTATTGTGTTCAGCAGCTATTAGAAAAGATACTGACATATAAATGCGAAATCATATTTACATTTTTTTGTTTGTTGTTGTTGTAGTTTCTGATCCTTGCGACAGTTTCCCTCTGTGACAACTAGCCCCGGTCTCTGATTTGTATTTCAGAGTTTTTCACCTGAGTCAAAATATTAGATGCTATTATAGCGAGACAATGAACAGTATTGCAAACTGCCAATCATACTTTCAGCTAAAAAAAGTGTAGAATTGTCCTCGAAATGTTTTAAGTCAGCTGGCATTGCCAACCAGATTTGAGCATAAAGCATCATAAGCTTGCACAGCTATCATGTAGTCTTGTATATTTTATTCTAGGATACAGACAGTCCAATCTTACTAACACAGAGTCCCTCAGTAAACGCTTTCTTAGAAACAGTATTGAGGCACAATGTGATGATGGACTAGTGCCCAGTCAGTTACCCAGAAGTCTTTATTAAGCTAGTGTTGGAATGTGTTTGGAACAGAAGTCTGTCTTGAAAGAATGAGGGAACACTTTGACTGTTTTTAATCTGTCCATGTTCAATATGTGAATATATGAAATATATATAAATATATTCTATGACTATAAAAAAAATTCAAAATATATCACTGTTGTATTAACTTGAAATAGTCTAATCATGTATCTCTTATTACAGAATTTAGTGCCTTTTTTGGACAGTAGACTGTTCTGTAATTAATATGTAGTATAAAACACATATGCTGTTACTTTTTTAAGTTTTGTTTTGACACTCTTTTGTTCATTTTCAAACTTTGTTTTAAAGTCGTTTTTATTTTAGAACTGTACCTTCTAGAGAATAAAAACTTGAGCTGAATGACACTGACTGATTAGACTTTTTATACATCGCTTCAGAATTATTAAACCGTGCAAATTCAGAATATTTCTAATTCTGAAATTGTATTGGATTGTTAAATGTCAGTTTTTTGTTTCGTTTTGTTTTTTTTTCCAAAAAAAATCTAAATGTGAACATAGGTACTTGAAGAAAGGTAAGGTAAAGTAAGCTAAGACTGGGACCCCTAAAACCCACTAAATAAAAGACAAAAGTGTAAATCAGTTCACTTTTTATTGTTCTTTACAGTCAGATTATTGTACAGTCAATATAAAGAAATTATTATACATGATTATTCTTTGGATATCAGCATAGAATTGCAGATAATTAAATTAATCAAACCCAGTCTTGTGCTCAGATTGAACTCTCGAGATTCAACTATATACAAAACACATGTATACTCTGGGTTCAAACGCTCCGTATACGGGACAACTTTCATGACATAAAATCATCAGGACGAGGAACAGACTAGTGGTGAAAGATGGAGCCATCCACTCGCTGCTCACAAAAAAGGGAGGGAAAAAAGGAAAAGAAAAAACCTACAAAAGTAGAGCAGCAACTTCCTGCCAAGAGCTTCATCTGACATCTGTGTAAACAGCAGGGCCCAAAGCTTCCTTCAAAACCTCTTTCTCCTGATGCCCTTAAAGGGAAGGATTTCAAACAGGAGTAAAGCACGAGTCTCCACACCTGTATTTAGTATTAAACTTCAAAAGGCCACTGTGTGGTTGCTCGGATATGGCTCTGGATCTACTGTATGCCATTTAAGATGGATCGAGGTGTCATTGCTGCTACTGCAGACTTTGAACAGAATGGATATAGGATGCATTCAACCGTTTTAGTGAGGGGGAAAAAAGGTAAATTGCACTTGAAAACAAAAACACCTAGTACACATCTAGTTAAAAGCAACTATGGTTGAAATGTTGGGCTGTGGAGATCAGCTTACTGAAAATGTCTTCAATAAGTTCATTTCCCCTTTCTTTTTAAAGTAACTCACTACGTTCAAAACAATGAACCATCAAATTCCTACAAGCACTTTTAATGTTATTGCTACAACAGAAATGTATTAAAACTTAGTTGAGACTTGTCATTCTGTAGGCAAATCAATCTATTACCTTTCAATTAATACTTAAAGAATGACTAGGACTTCAAATCCTACCGTCTGAAGCCATTGTTGCTAATCAAAGCAACAAAAATGTTCTGCATGTGTGTGTTTGGTTTGTTTTTTCTCATTATGAATGAGGCACAGATTAAGATGCATGAAAAAAAATATTTACCCAAATTTTTACTGAACACAAACATCAACACCATACTACAGGAGAAATGAAAGGCAACTTCAAAATGTAGAGAAATGCATGTTTTCTTGGATGGAAATGTTGAAATATTTTTGTCTTTTGAGCACCAATTTTTTTTTACAGTTGATTTACAGTGGATCTTCAGTTAGTTTAAGTTAATTTACAACAAAACTAAGTACCCTTTGGGCACATAAGTTATCTACTATGAATCAAATGTGCAAATTAATTTTCCATTCATGGGATTTTTACACTTTATAACTTCAATTTACATAACTACAAACATTAAAATATATTTTAAGAAATTGATATTGCATTAGACTTAAATCACATGATGGTTTCCATATACAGAATATAAAAGGAATGAAATGACACTTTTTCTCCATCATGACGTGAACAAGTATCATATCTGCATGGAATCATGCTCATTAAAAAAAAATCTGAATAAATAAGATGAAGGTATTGCCAGTAATTGGTCCAATACACAAAACTGGAATGTGCTTTTACCATGACCTTCTTGTGGAAGACAGTCCTTAGAAACCAATCAAACTGAGCCACTTTAGAATGCTGCACAAAGTTATTTGAGGTTTTAGTTGTTTCAATAAACCAATTCCAATTAAAAGGCTGCTTACTAAAATGTGCTCCCACCCATCAGATTGTAAATAAGCCACTTAAACCATTAAAAGAGGGTCTAATTAAGCCAGTCGATTAAACCTGAATGTGCCAATTCAGTCAAGTCTAAAAATTCACCATTAGCAATTAAGGATACACACCAATCAGGTGGTTTACTCCAAAATACTGATAAGCAATTCTTCCAATGATAACAAACCAAATAAAATATCCCATCTAGTGGATATAGCCATCCCATCACTGGTCAAGTAATAACAGTACTTTACAATGAAGAATGAAGAAACATCAAAAACCTAAACCCAACTGGGCATATCCAATGCCTCTGATTGGATCCCTGAGATAATCTCTTTCATGTCTACCATTTACCACATTCTAACTAGCGTTACGAAGGTGCAATGAGGGATGCCAAACAAGAAATGGGTTGACTTAAAAGGCACATTCAGGAAACTAAAAATCGACTGTGCAGAGAAGGTCAAATTAAGCATCATTTGTAGTATTAAGTCCAAAAATGGACTCTTAATAAAACCAGGGCACAAACAGAAATGATGAGTTGATCTCAAAGACCCGGAAGATTAATTTTACGGTCAACTCAAAGAGACTTGCTTGAGGAACACAGCTGAAGCAGCATGTTAAAAATTTATAGCACTCCCACATGCTACACATTAGCATAGCACCGGAACTGATAGAGGGGTTTGTGAGGGAATGTTGTACCACCTCCAAGCAAAGTTGGGTATAAGAATGTTCCATTAGCCCAAGCACAGTGATGGGCGGAGTTGAACTCCTCGGTCAGTTTCAGATGTTGCGAGTTTGAGGTTCTGTCCTGCTCAGCTCATTGTCAATTAGCTATTCCAGGATTTGCGATTCTCTCCTTTCTGAATGGCAGTGCCGGCTCCTTCCCTCAGTTGCTGACTGAACTCCCCGCTACGGCGATTTTCTGTATGCCTTTTGGAAGCTTCTCGCCGAGTCAGTCGATCTGGACGGACTAACACCCCGTAACCAGGGTTGCAACGGAAGTACTGGTGGCCTTCGACGGAACCATCATTCTTACCTAGTGGACAAAGGATAGAAAAGGAACCAGGTTGGCAAATCAGTCTCACCAAGGTGTCAAATTACCTAAAAAACTAAATTCCCTTGATCTTTTGATGTATAAGAGGTTTTTGTGCTATAAAGACATTCTGTGCGTTTCAGAACTCAAAACTTTCTCAGTCTGAAAACAGCTTAGATTGAAGCCTGTCTGCCAAAACGACAAGTAGTTGAATGTGCCAATTTATGACATAATAGTGTGACTAAACCCCGCCTCCACAGAAGATCATCAATGCCTGCTTCTACATCGCTGCCTGTTTAGCCCCGCCCACCGATACACACAGGTAGTGTAAATAATGAGAGGCAAACACTTCATTTTACCACGGATTTGTTTACAAACAAGGCACAATTCAACACAGGAATTTCAGAAAGAGAAAGATTAAAACTAAAAGACAATGCTGTGCCGACTATATTGAATCCGACAGTAATGTCAAAACACAAAAGTGTTGAGTAACTGTTTTTATTATGTGGTCTGTTATTACAGATCGTTTGATATGAGCTCAGTATTTATGTGTTTTTAAACGTAAAACACAGCAGCATCCATTTATGAAGGATGTAGGCCGTCAAACATACACAATTGTTAGCCAATCATAACAGTGGGCATTTACTTCAAAATCTGCAATCCTATCGCCTATTCAAAACAGTACAGAAAATAGCCTATTCTAAATTCTATTTTTTGATGGAAAAATTTTAACATTCTAAGTGGACCTCAGAGAACAGTACAAAAAGGCAGTTTATGACCCCTTTGATAATGGAAGATCTAACTCACCCGAGGGGGTGTCCAACTCGACCCCGACCCAGATGCCTTCTGAGAAGTGCGTTGGGCCGATGTAGCGGACCGTGCCGGACTTGTTGGATCCGACAGTGACTCTCCCTCCCACCTTGAGCCATGCAAGTTCCTTGGGTTCCGCATCCTCAAAGGTTATCTCTAGCTTCTCCAGGCTGTCAGTTTGCATTGTGGTTGCTTTTCCATCTCCAAGAATGTTACTGAAAGACCTGAGCTCATTAGCTTTGACCTTCTGGAGGGAGAAAGGGCTGTCTGTGGAGGTACTCAACACCAGGGGAGGGGTTGCATTTAGCTGTGCTTCCTGCTGAGAGGTGGTGACACCATTCCTGTGGGCCACCTGGGTATCTTCCTCTTTTCTAGGCCTGTCAGATCTTAGCCCAGCTTCTACAGGAGCAACAGAGGCATTAACAGGGGTTGATAGACAGTCTTCGTTGTCGTGCCTGGATGCTATGGGACCCGCTTGGGAATTGGGAGTAGGGGTAAGGTCCCCGCAGGCTATGGAGACATCGGAAAGGGTGGCAGTGGAGACGCTAGTAGAAAAATAGCCACTGGAGGACTCGCTGATGGGGCTCAGGGGCAGGTCATGCGGATCATGCACAGAGGACGGGGCATCAGGCCCATCTGAGTGTCTGTCTGAAGCAGGACTCTTCCCCATTACTGCAACCTACGGGGAAGGACGTCCATAACCACAAGGAACATTTAACTACACTTCAACCTATCATCTGACTCTCATACAGAGAGCACATGCTAGGAAAACCACAGATTTAATAGCATGCAATTTACATCACATGCAGGAGAGAAAGACTGGGCTCTTAAAATATCTTCCTAGGCTATACTTTTGCAAAATACAAGTCTGTAACCCAATTCATCATTCATATTTATTTAATTTCGCCAAAGACAGAGCATGAGATCAGAGTGGAGATCTACTTACCGGTTCTATTCTTACTCTTCCTTCATCAGCGTTGTTGGCTGTTTGCATCATTATTCGTGGCATATGCTGGAGAGATGAATGGAACGTATTAAATTTGTTTTTATGATTTTGGTAATGGTTTTTAGAGAGGCGGCACAAAGCTTTATTTAAGTGTCAAGAGTTCATTTTTTATGTCTGGAGCCTTTGGATTACATTTGATCTAAAGTACTGACAGATCAAAAGTCTGCGTGCAGGGGAGGAGTGATGTACACGAAGAAATATCACTGTCATATTTTTTTTCCCTCTACGCCTCCGTCGAAAGCATGCTGGGAGATATGATGAAAGGGTATGGCTTGACAATTAATCTTGGGGAAATTAAACACTGGAGTTTATCTATGGACTCCTGCCTAAAATATAATCAGGTTTCCCTGACATGATTTACTTTGACCAAATAGAGGACACGGTTTTAATCATGGAAACCAAAAAAGCCTGTTTTCTCACAAAAAAAAATAAATACAAATAAAATCCACTACCAAGCAATAAGGCTTAATTTAAAGATTTAATTTTCCTCATACGAGATGGATAATATAATCACAGATACAGTACATGGGCAATGTAGTAGCATAAGGAATTTCTGTCTATATGGAAATGAGGAGGTAAGAAGACAGAACGACATTACGCTAGAATCTAAAATTGACAAATTAAATCAGTCAAGAGGATTTGCATCCCTCTTTGATTACGACATATGATTTAGTCATCTAAATGCAGTATATTTCTGATAGGCTTTGTAAGCGCTAAAATGGCTATTTTGTATGCCTGATACTCTACATCAGTTTTTTTTTTTCATTTTTACATTTATGCATGAAATCACCCCATGGAATTACCATTGACAGGAATCTACATACAGAAATGTTTATAAGCATAGGTCCTGCTTGTCTTTTGAATAGATGTAATAATTTGAGTTCTTTGTAATGGGAACATACTTTGAAAAAATAAAGGAAGTGGGTGAATCTCAAAAAAATTACAAGAAAAAAATATTCAGAAATAACGTTTATTTATATTAATTAATTAACAACAATTAAGCACATTTTACTCCCAAATATTACATGATACAGACATAACTGGACTTTAAAATGTAATATATTACTTCTCCCTAAAAATGCTTTATTTATTATATATATATATATTTTTTTTTATTTTATTTTTTTTTATATATATATTTTTATTTTAGGGTTAAATGTGACCTGGATGTGCATTTCTTGACAGTTTTCATGAGACTCACCCAGGTGACCAAAGCAAGGTTTTATGCATAGTTCACAAATTAAAGAGTTGAAAACATGACCAGACCTGTTGGGAGTGTGGAGAAGGTCTCAAATCTTTCTTGTCGTCGCGTACAGGGAACAGGGACTTGAGCAACTTGGGCATCTGAGGAACCAGGGCCTTAACTGGGGAGATATAAGAAGCAGCAAGCCCTGAAAAACCTGTGGGTGGGTCGGGAGGGAGGCAAACAGCAAGGCAGAGGTGTGGAGAAAGACGACAATGGTGGTGAAACAGAAACAGATGCAGAAAAGATATAAAAGGAGTGCATGAAGACAGTCACATAAAAATGTCACACTGACATTTTTTGACAGATCACGAAGAGACAAGGTGAAAAGAAGCTAAAGTTGAACTAGACAGGGAGAGTCTTTTTGAGAGGTTGCAGGCTCAAATCCTGAACTGCCACTATTGTGCCATTGACAACGATACAGGGATCTTCTCTGGAATAAGTGGTTGTTAAATTCATAAAACAAGTTCGAAATGAGAGGTCAGTCAGAAATGAATCACATTTACAGTAGAGAGCACAGATTTGAAAGGAGTTCCTGTAATGAGTGACCGTTATGTCGTACCTTGCTCGGGGTCCTGATTCTGTGTAGGTGGTGTAGGAGGTCTGGATGGTCGTGGCAGTGTTCTGCTGAACTGAGATGTCGTCCCAAAGATATCCTGCTGACTCTCCCATCGATTCTTACATAAGCAAATTGGATATTAGAAGTTACATAAAAGGACCCACTTCCTATCTTATTTTTACCTTAGAATCTTACCTTGTTGTCATCCAGCACTGAGTTTAGTGACAGATCCTGTCTGCTTCCAGATAACTAGAGGAGAAAAAGGTGATGTGTAAATACAGAATGTGCCAGACTGTGATGATGCCGAGTTTTCTTAACATTTCTGTCTGTTGAGATGACTTTAAGCTGCAGATGCGCTTACCCGATGCACGCTGGGAGAGCTGAGACTGCGTCTGCTGCCCTTGCCTTTACCTGCCAAATGCTCCTTCACTGCCACCTCCTGTAGCAGATGAAAAAAACTAATTTAAATGATGAGAACTGAACTTGAGAGAGAAAACTAGACCGCACTGGAAAGTCACCATTCATTTCAGTGTTATGATTCAGAGGACTGCTTGTTTTAATGAAATAGAAAGTGCACTGGTTTGGTTTTCAACAAATAATATTAATGAATGTAGCTGTGTGACCTGTCTCAGTCGGTCCAGCGTGAGGATGTTCTCCACAGCCAGGACGCTGCGCAGGTACTTCTCTATGGCAGCTTCGTTGTCTGAGGATTTGGGGTTTTCAGCGCTGGCGGCCACACGGGCCAGCATCTCCCGGTCCTCTGAGCTCTGGCTGTCCTGCTGGCATACACAGTCGAGAGAGAGACAGGTGCTCGTAAACAAACAGACTCGAGAAACCAGGTTTGCATCTTTATCACAGCAGCTTTCTTGTGGGTAATAGCAACCTAACACGGCCTGTAAGCTTTCCTTAGATTTGTGCAGTGATACATATGAGCTAATGATATTTACATTATTTCATATTTTAGAATTATCAGCAAAGGTTTTCACCTTGCTTCAGTTCGGAAATCTACTGACAATTCTATTCTGGATTGATGTTATTATTAATAAGAGTATTATTAGTTTTGTTTTATATACATTTTAATTATATATTTTATTTCTATTAACTTTATTTCAGTTTTAGTTTTGGTCACTGTAGTACTTTAGCTAAAACTCAGTTTTTCATCTAATATTTACATTTTATTATTTGTATTTCACCTGGATTTCAATAAAACACATTTTAGTTTTAGTTACCACACTATTCTTGAATTTTTAGAGAAATTATTATAGATTGTCATGGGTCACTGACAACAAATATCATTTAGATTATGCATTACTTATTATTCATATCATGCATTACATAGACACACAAATAAATATATTTTGGATTTTGTATGCTTACCCCTGGGATGTTGGAGACGACTTCAAAGGTCACACCACAGCCAGGAATAGTGCTCCTGGTAGACATTCTCCTTAAGAAGTTTTGCGCAAAACCCTGTTTAAACCAAAAAAAGTGTTAATAATATGCAGAGAGATATAAAAATCATAACTTTGTAGATCTAAAGCTTAAAATTCCCTAAAAAGTATAAGGTTTTTATCAAATAAGCACCAAAAATATCTGGAACAGCTGTACGTAAAATATTTATATCGACATTTTTATACAGTTCTGATGATGCAATGCAGGTTATACAAAGTAGGCTATCCCTCACCTGCCGTCCAGTGAGATTGACACAGATGCGTTTGCGCAAAACTAGCTGCATCTCTGCAGGGTGGCTGAGCTGAACCACGGTGCGGATAATCAAGTATACTCTCTGATCTGGGGCGGCACCTCGACTCAGCTGTGGACATTCATGAACCGTGGAGTCCCAAGAAGCTTCAGCTTTCACCTGGAAGAAAAAAAAAAACCAAAAGAGTTTTTAATCCATTTCTTTAAGACCAACTAACGAACCTCTGATAGTGCATAGATCACATTCTCACCTCTCCATCATAGTGTTTGACAATCTGAAGGTCAAAAAATTCATCCTCATCTTCCGAGCTGAGCATGGCGTCCCAGCCGCCCGCCTCAGGAACGTCTAGGTTCTCTTCAGAGCTGAAGTCATCAGCTGCAGGAAGGAAGAAGAGAAGCACAGGATGGAAAAGTGTGAAAATGAGTGTTAAGATGAATAGTGCTTGCAGTGGAAGAAAGGTCACAGAGGACATTGCATTTCTGCAGAGAACATTGCTGCTTTTAAGCAGGCAGAAAAAACATACCGCTTAGGTCGAGGAAGAGCACTGGAATGTGAGTTTCCATCCCAGGCACTGGTACCCTGCCAAGAGAGACATAAAACTCAACCCAAGGGCCAAACACTCATGACTAAACATTTGTAAAAATGTTTAACCGATACTGACATTCATTTAACAAACAGAGCCTCAAATCCAAATATAATTCATTAAAACACGTAATTTAAGCTTTATAAAAAAGCAAAAGCAAACTGCACAGAACTGGATTGACATTAAATATCATTCAAACAACACGTTTAACAGCTATAATTAATATTATATAATTTAAGTGTTTAGTGTAAATGCAAACTGTTTGGAATGGTTGTAGCAGTGCTGTACCACTCTGCAGGAGCTCCTGGTATTCCACTGCCAGCAGAGGGCACCATCACTGCATTTCTCTCCTCTGTGAGCGTCAGACGCCACTCGAGCAGCTGGGCCTCCCTCTCCACATCATCCTCAGACTTATCTGCTCATAGAGAGCAAACTAGTCACCACTGATTTCTCTAATTACATGCCAAGCAAAACCCATTTCCAGTTGATAATATATATATATAAAATAAATACATTTATGCATTTAGCAGACGCTTTTATCCAAAGCGACTTATATTGTATTATATATATATATATATATATATATATATATATATATATATATATATATATATATATATAAACCTGAAAATTTATATACATACAATTTATAAAAAAAAATATCCCTATTTATCTATAAAAGCATTATTTGATTTTATAAAAACATTAAACAAATAAAAAAAAAAAAAGGATCAGTGGACATGCAGTGATAAAATGCTGCTTAATCAGTTTAGTCTGATTTAGTCAAAAAGAATTTAATTTGTGGCTTTATATCTAATCAATCTGCTTGTGACACCAGCTCCTCAAAGCTAATTAGCATTAAACTAAAGCGAGGAAAGTACTATTTTGTAGTCCATTACTGAGCTAAGACAAGTTCATGTGTCCATCTGTTTTTTACCTGTTTTGCTGACCAACGTCTGAAGATGTTGGTCCAGATACTCTTGTCTCTTAGTGAGAGCAGTGAGCCACTGACGCCGCAGACGCTCCAGATCTTGTTCCTACAGGATGATGTATAAATGCTTAAACACAAAAGCTTCTATCGCTTGGCCATTTCTATTTTGCTAACAAAGGCTTTTTATGTCTTTAATGGGCAGGACAGAGGAGAAAGACAGGAAAGAAGTGGGAGGGAGAGACAGGAATGTGATGAGGAAATGACGCAGATCGGATTCAAAACTGAATCTCAGCAGGAGCACCACAACACTATGAAAAATATAATGTAATACAAATATGAAATATGTATAATAACAATAATGATCAATTACTTGCATTTATAAACAACTAAAAAGTCAAAGTATTGACATCCAAACATACCTGATAACTGTCCATTTCATCGCCCTCAAGCTAAAACCCAAAAAAATATAAACATTATAGACTCTCAGACAACATTCAGACATCATCCTGCTATATGCTAAAGGTTTAGTTGAAAAAGAATGTTTACCTCTTGTGGCTCATTGTTTTTAGTCATCTGCACCTGTCTGATCTCCACACAGCCGATGGACACTCCCAGAATGATCTCTGCTATCAAAGGCATCGTGCCAGAGTCCTGCACTGAACGCACCTCCACCTGAATCCGCCGAGACTGACCCTGAGAAAGACATACCAAAAAACAGTTCATACCCCATGACAAAAACCCTAAAGTTAAATGTTAAACAACAGTGTTGATAGAATAACAGACCACAAGTAAAATACAGGTTCGCATACCTAGGAGTCAAAAATACTATAGACAACTATTGAAAAGAACACCTCTTTACCATCTGTATTAAACCTTTGACAAAAAAAAAGTCATATAAGGTGCTATGCTTTATTACCAAGGCCGATATATCGGCCGATGTTTAGCATTTTTCAATTATCTGCATGGGCCGATAAGTTTTTCTGCTTGGTTGATGTATTCTGCACTGAGAAATCAGCACCTGAGCGCACACAGTGCTCACATTTTCCCTCGTTCGCTGTCGTCGTTAACAGTTCTGTCTAATACAGATAGAAGTCTGTCTTATAATCAGATAGAACAGTTAAACAAAGGAATTAATATATACAAAAAGTGTAATAACGATTGCTTTTATTTTATTAGCAATAGAAAGGCAAACATTATAATACTTCGTTTGCCGTCAGCATTAAGCAAATATGCATTTATATAATTTAAACAAATCTTTGAATGGCTAATAAACAATTTAAAAAACCTTGCAAACTTAGTCGAATCCAGTATTGAGATCTTGTGAAATATGCATTTTTATCCAGCATGATCGCATGTTCTCTGCGTAACGGTCGGCAAGTCTGTGTGAACTGAATGCTTTAAACTTGTGATGTCAAATTATGCTGCCCTTTATGCATTTGCCAACTGTCATATTCATGTCATTTTCTCTGTGTGTTAACTAAACTTTATTTGAAAAAAATTATTCCCAATGCACACAAACTTCCCAGAATACTGAGTGCCCTGTTGGTTACAGTGTTTACTTTCTTTTTAATTACATTTTTATTAAAAATTTATTTATTTGTGAAAAATACTTTGTCATCTAAAGTATAAGAATGTTTATTTTACACATACATGTCAAATTAATTAAATATTATTATTTTTTATTATATTGGCTATCAGCCTTCCAAGATATCGGCATAGGCCGTCAAAAAACCAATATCGGTCGACCAGTAATTCTGATCATAAAAAACAACTCTATACAACAGCTGTGGGCTAACAGACTTACAGTGGTGTAATTTATAATAACCACGCAGGAACATGTAGTGTGTCTAACCTGTTTGAGCTGGAAGATGCCACCGGTGCGAACATCTCGTGCTGGCACCACCTCCACGGGCATGTACTCTCCATTCTCATTCAGCTCCAGAATCTGCACCCACATCTCCAACTTGCGTGTTACCTCGCTCCACCTGAGGACACAGAGTCAAAGCAGTCTGAAAAGCAGGAAGCACATCACTTGATGCTAGACGTCCCAGTGTTCTCTACATTACTGGAAGTTTATGTTAGTATAATCGGACAATTACAGGAAGATGAAGCTCATGTTTCTGCTCACCTGTCACGTAAAGTGCGTGTTTTGGCCTGAATGATGCTGAGGTCCCACAGCGCAGGGTTCCTGCCTGGATCAGCCTGCCTGTGTCCATATACCTCGATGGCTACGGCACCCTCTGTTAGATACTCGATAAAATCCTCTGTTACAGTCACAGCATTCTCCTACAGTACAAAGTTTATAGTAAGCAAATGCATGTTAATCATTTCTTGATAACTCCTGTTAAAGAAATATGTAATCCAGAAATTTAGATTTGTTGAAAATGTACCTTCAAATATAGTTTTAGATTTGGAGTCACTTGCTCACCAATGGCTCCTCTGCAATAAATGGTTGCCGTCAGAATGAAAGTTCAAACAGCTTATAAAAACATCACAATAATCCTCCAGTCCATCAATTATTGTTTTTTTTGAAGCAAATGTTTTTAACATCAAACAATTGATTCCAATTAAATACGAGTCCTCTATTCATTATATCGCTTTCTACATTGAAAAAGTCAAGACAACAGAGCATGTGTTATGAATTCTGCCCAGAAATGTCATTAGAATTAAAATTATCTGAATGAAGGATTTGTTACTTTCAAACATGCATCTTATACATTATTAAGTTATTTGATGGACTGGAGTCGTGTGGATTACTTGTGGATTATTGTGATGTTTTTATTAGCTCTCATTCTGACGGCACCCATTCACTGCAGATACATTGGTGAACAAATAATGTAATGCTACACTTCTCTAAATTTACTGCAAAAAAAACTAACTTATCTACATCTTGGATGGTCTAAGGTTGAGTAAATTTTCATTTTTAGGTGAACTATTCCTTAAATGCACAAAGATGCACAATTACCCAAAGTCTTTAACACTAAAGGTCAATATTAGTAATAATTCACAACTTGGGCTATTACTGGTTAATTTACCATTTGATTGCACACATCATGACTCGTACCTTACAGCTGTCAAACACGACCATGCAGTGGGGGTCTTTGCTGCTGGAGAAGGAGGCAGAGGGATCCACTTCTGGGGCAACAATGATAGGCTCTGCTTGGTCCCAGAAAGAGTACTGACAGAAGACGAAATTGGACAGATACTGCGGGAGACCAGTAGCCTGCAGGATCTTAATCTGTTCGATTAAAATAAGTACGAGGTAAGATTTTAAATATGAACACACTGAAACAGTAGATTGTACTGTTATTTTTCATTTTAGCTAACTTTTTAATTATCAAAACGAAAAATTTTGACATGGCTTCAGTTTCTAAAAACTTACGAAATGAAAACTTACGAACGAAACCTTCTTCTGTGAACTTCAGTACTCACCATACAGACCAGTTTGCGTTCCTGTACATCGCCATCTGGGCTTCCATCACTGTCGTCTCCTCCAGCTACGCTGTCATCAAATCCTCCACCCATTCTCATCACCTCCACATGCAGCCGCCCGGCAACCTGACATTAACAACAAGTAAACAACACTTCACTGGTACACTGGAGATGAGCCTCATGCTTTATATGATGACTCAGATTCCATTTCACAGATGAAACTGCATTTGATTTAATATACATACCATTTCATCTTCTGGAAGAAATTTTCTGTTAGCATTAAATATTCATAGTGAGTCAAAACACTGCCCGACTGCTGCAGACAGATCTCATCATCATCACATCATCCTCACCTCTCCTTTCTGATTGATGATGGGAACCGCATATTGTAGCTTTACATCATAGAACAGGCAGGAGAGGAAAACGTTGGCCACCCCGATTAAACTGTGGTTCACCTGCTCATCGAAGAAAGGGTCAGCTCTTTTGAAGTACGAGCGCATCACCTATGAGATGGAGAGAAAAAAAACACTCCTGTAGTGTTACCTTTTCATTTTTAATGTAACAGTAAAACGTGTGTGATGAATAAGAGCTTACAGGGTTGTCCTCGTCAAAGTCCTTCCACTCCTGATAAAGCTCTCTCATGTCCACCAGCCGGTTTTCCATCTTCTCAAGGGCCCATATTTGCTTCCCTTTGCCTTTCCTCCTCACCTGAATGGCGGGTTCGCTCAATACAGCGTCTCGCTGCATACACAAACACAAAAAAAGGTCACATGACTGCACCACCAATGCTTATCTTAAGCTTATGTCATGGTTATCCTGTTGCAAAGAGGGTTTCTGCAAGTTTTAGGAAAGGACGATTTTAAAACCAATTTAAAGGAAACTGATGGGAACACAATGTGTCAGTATGTCCCCTAAATGTAAATATGGTCACACTTTAATTTAAGGTCCAATTCTCGCTACGTATTAATAAACCATTAACTGTGACTTTGCCTCAAACTCCTAATTTGCTGGGAAAACTATTTTCAAAGGGAAAACAAGTTTTCATATCCTGCTGACAGGTTTTTGTTCTTGTTTTAAGCCCAAACTCACTTCATTTTGTTCACTTTCTCATAAAACATTGCATTTCAAGTGAATGTATCTCGATTTAAAGGATGTATTGATATTGGAAAACAAGACAAAAATACTATTGTTGATACTTGTTTTTAATGCATGCAACATTTAATGCCTTGACTTTATAAATGTAAATCTTTCTGCTCCCATTTAAGACCTTTCAACCTTAATTTGTCATTTTTAAGACTTGCAGAAAGCCTTATAAATTGTGGCTGACCTTTCTGTTGGCGTTAAGGTTTGCAGCAGGGATCTGTAGAGTAACTCTATATTCTGTTTTCTTGTCCATCTCTTCAGCGATGAAGCTCGCCTCCTGCACCAACAGATTAGCCCGTACGATCTGCTCCCTCAGTTTCCTGAAGCTCCGCGTCAGAACCACCTCCCTGTTGTCACCAAAATAAGAGCGTAACAGCAAACTCACCATGTACCGAATTTCACCTTGAGAAAACAAAACATTTGTTTCCACCAAAAACTGAAAGCTCACCTCTCCTCGCTCCACTGGCGCAGGCGTTGCTGGGCGCTGGGTGATGATGACATTCCTCCCTGGCTCAGTCTCTCCCAGCTGCGGTACTGCGGCTGCAAGGGCTGTGACTGCGGTATCTGCATGCTCTGTCTGTCTGGAGTCAGCTGTTTGCGCAGCTGCTGCAGCTCCTGCTCATACATCAGTCGCTGGCGCTCGAGAGCACTCTGCTTCTCCTCCTCATGTTGGCGCTCCAGTGACTGCAAAACTGCCTGCATGGGGTCTGTTAGACAACAAAAACAGAAACATTTTACATCATTTTGGATAGTGTTTTGGCTACTGTACCTTTAAGGCTTAAGGTAAATTACCCGTTTTGACTGGCTAACCTTTTCACATTTTAACATTTTAGTTAACATGCCTCTTTAAATGCAAAATAATCGTCCATATTTTTAATAGCAGCAATGTTCTACTTTTTATAACAGCTTTACCAAAGATTAGGGTCAGTAAGATTTTTTTTGTAACAAATTAATACTTTAATGCACATCAAATGTGACGGTAAAGACATGTATGAAAGTAACTTCCTATTAATTGAAAAGTCCTCAAAAAAACATCACAGTTTCCACAAGAATTTGTTAAAATTAAGTCATATTTCACATACATTTTGTGACTAGAACTCACCGTTGCTGCCCAAAGCCTTCATCATGACTTCAGTCTGAGCAAACTCGTAGCTGAAGCTGACCTCACTGGACACCTCGCTGGCCGTGTCTCCCTCTCCATCCAGCTGCTCACTGCTGTTACTGTTCTTCATGTTCCCTCCCTCACCCTCCTCTTCCTCACCCCTCAAGCGCCGTTTCGGTAAGTTTATCCTGAAGTCGTCACAAATATAAATAGTCTTCATAAAAGACGACTCCATACTGCACTTTCAAGTACAAATACAGGAAGCCGCTATGTGACATTCCTTAGTCCAGGGTAATACCACTGACCTAAAGAAGTGATTGTTTCCCCAAAAAATACGGTCACCATGGTGAAGCTGCTGCCGGCTGGTGACTGGAGATCCATTCACACATGTTCTGTAACAAAGGAAGATGCTTTAAAACGTTAGATTTAACATTTACCTAAACAACGATTTGGCTGTTAGCTTGTTATTAATGTAAGTTAAAAGTTTTTTTTTTAGATAAAAGAACTTGTCTTATACATAAATTTAAATGTACTATACAAGCAATATTTACGTACACTACTATCCTCGATGCATTACCTTGAGTTTCTGTAAGGGTTGAGAAAGACAGCTCCCTCAGGTGTGATGTTAATGACACAATGCTCTGCTTGGATGCCCATTCCACAAAGCTGGATGTCCTGTGAATCTGCTGATCCGACCTTAGTGTGTTCCTGCAAAATATCCCATGATTAACTGCAGCTATCACTCTGATGACATCCACAGAGGCCAAATCAAGACATAAAGGGAGCCACATTTTCAAGCACGGAGTTACAAATTAAACTACATTATAGTCCCCCCGCCCCGTAGTACTACTACTAATTCAATATTTCAAAAAAGTATTAAATATATAAGAATAATAAAATGTATATTATATTATAATATATACTTTTTATATAGTGTTACATTAAAATGTGTATAATAATAATTATTTTTATTATAATTATTATTATAAACATGCATATTGTGTAATAAGTAGCAAATAATAGAAATAATAATAATATGAATATAATAGTATACACACAATATGCAAAACTCTTATAATAAAATAAAATCTAATCTTTGTGCATTACCTTTAGATAATAAACCAATAGTTCATTAAGGGCAGGGTCAGCGTTGAGGTTGACCAGGAAGCATTTATCTTCTCCAACCTTGATACCAGATGACTGCAGAGAGATGCCAAGACTCTCCAGCTGTTTTTGTCTCTCCTGTGCAAAGAAAAGAACATTGCGAGAAGAACTTTAGCGTCCTCTTCTGTGTTTGACGGATGGTGTTATGGAACATGAACTACAGAACATCCAGACGTAAACAACATTTTAGTCCAAACAAAACTTACTTGTGCGATTTCCTCAGTCTTCCTCAGCTTCTCTTCCCAGGTGACCGTCATCTCCTGTATCAATTTCTCCGATTCCTCCAGTCTCTCCTTCAGATCTGGTGCCTTCATCGACTGTAGAGGAACATGGCTCTTAACATGCTGTTTTTGACATTTTGCAAGGTCACACTAAGAAAATGATAAAAATGTGTACCTCAGCCTGCGTCAGCTGATCTCGCAGTTTCTCCACCTCTTCTCGCAGTTCCCGGATGATCCTGGCATTGGGGTCTTCGTTGACCACGGCGTGGTTGACGATGCTCTTTGCTCGGTCTGCATAGCGCAATGTTGACAGCGTCTCATCATAATTATCTGCCGCAGGGCTTATAGTGGCAACCATAGCAGTCCGACTGTTTCCACCCAGACTGTCCTGTGGTTAAACCAGAAGGACAGAAATTAAACATTAATGCACAGGGCAGAGTGGTCCCTTTCCAGAGATTATAAAGTGTGTGGAAGGAACGGAATTGGAATACGTAAAAAATACTGTGGAAATTCCCCTTCCTGGTGTTTACCGGACAGAATGAGTGTTTATACCTTAAGCAGCCATGTCAGCACCGAATCTCTGTAGGGCACAAACTTGTTCTTGTTCTTTCCAGCACCCTGGTCTGCCAGAGCTGAGATCACCAAACCCAGAGTGGTTAAAGACCTGTCCAGTTTGGAGAGGAAAGATAGAAATGGAAAAAGTAAGTGAGAGAGTAACAGACCAAGGAAAAAGACACACTTCACACACAGAAATATGCACTGGCAGGCCAAAAAGCCTTAACCAGATTTATAAACCTTTCTCAGAACAAACTGTGCCCTTAGATGTAGCCAATTTAACAACTCTGATTCTCCACGGTATCTTTAATCAACTAAAAGACATTCTTAGAGGGCTAAAACATTCAGACACAATATTAGTGGGGAGCTTCACACTGTAAATGAAGATAATGTCTACAAAAAAGACAAAACTTTTTTCAAAACAGTTATTTTCCATGACATGTCTCCTGTAAAAGACAAGCACCCATCCAACAGAAAAGGAGACGCCTCAATTCAGCGCCATAGGAAAATATTCTGAGGTGACTCAGACATTCAGAGACTAGATTAAGCAAGAGAATCTCACAAAAACATGTCTGGGTCACATTTTACACCAAATTTGAAAGAGAAAAATGTATCAAATTAGGCATGAAGAAAATGAAGATGATTTTTGGAGCATGAAATTGTCATTTTATCATATTACATTTTTATTCATCATTAATAAATAATTTACAATAACATAACATACATTCATTCTCCACATTGCTTGTCCTTGGTAGGGTTTAATATAATGTAACAAATTATATATAGTATTATGATATTGATTAATGGACTGAAAAAAAACTATTTTATTATTACTAATTATTCATTATTATGATGATTATTCTTATTTTATAATATACTATAATATACTAAAATATAATATACTATAATATACTATACTATACTATACTATACTATAATATAATATAATATAATATAATATAATATAATATAATATAATATAATATAATATAATATAATATAATATAATATAATATAATATAATATAATATAATATAATATAATAATGCATTTATGCGTTACAAATGTGTCCAAATGCAGAAAAATAAAAAAAACATTCAGGATTTAAGATTTTTCTGGGGGGCAGAGTATCAACTAGACTCTGTTGTTCTGGTTTCTTTTCTTGTTCTTCCATAAAATTAATGCAAAACCTCTGCAGGTTTGTACTTTAATTAAAAAAGTACCAAGACAAGACAGCTTAAAAAAATAAAAATAAAAAGAGAGTCAAGGTTGTACACACTTGTTAATGTTGCTGCCTTCCTTGAGCCGGTCGCCTGCAGCGCCCGTCTTTGCAGCTCTCTCACTTCCTGCCAAGTCCACCAAACTCAGCTTACTCACCTTTTCCCCACTTGTCTGTAGAAAGAGAAAAGGAACAAAAAAGAAATGAGACGCTACGTTCAAAATTGAATACTGCTTACTGCATAATGTACACTGGCCTTTTTTTTTTCTTCAGAGTAGCATGTCACATGACCTCATTATGTGTATGTTTCCATGATTGGCGCCTAGTTATCCTGGAAATAAACAGTGAACTAGCAGTGGCGGGAACTACTAAAAAAAAGCAACATAATAAACCCTCACTACTGAACATTTCCATGGTTGTCAATCCTGTCTGTGCTTGTCCTCCCTAGAAACCCAGGGAAATGTGTATGAATGACCATGCTGGACAAATTCTGGTGAGCTGTCCTATATTACGAAAGTAACATTGACAAGAGAGGCAATAGTGGGCTGTAGAAAGCATCCATTGTTCTCCTCTCTATTGCACAGCATTGGAGCAGTATGTGGGGTGGAGTTCCTTTATGTGCCCCAGCTTCATACCTTACTGTACACAATCCCCCTGTTTGAGCATCAGAGATGAGGTTTAATTGAGAGAAGAGGCAGGGAGATGCGAGCGCGAGCTGAGAGGAGGGGGGACTGAGCTAGACAGAGATTACAGTGCATTACAGCAACAAAGAGTCGTTGTGCTGCTTCAGGCTCCACATGCACATTGGCTGAGAATACACAATCATACAGAGTTCAGTCGTCAATCTATAATCAGCTATTTAAAAGGCTCTTTTGTAGCATTAAATTTTTTCCCTTCTTTAACTACACTCAAGTTACTTTTTTATGACCCATTTCCACCGTCTCTGTGACCTTTAGAACGAACAGGCTGTTCTTGCTACTGTACCTTTAAGACTAAATAAGTGAGTGACCTCTGCAAGCACATTGTTATTAGTAAACTCTTCACAACACATTAGCAACTGCATAGTGAGGCAGTTACAACAAGTCAGAACACCCTAGCAACTACAGAGATACATATTAATCCCCAAGAACGTATTAGCAACTAGGAAACACCCTGACAACCACCCAGAACACCTTATCCACCTTTAAACCATACATTAACCCTCTCAGAACACCCCAGCAACCTTATAGCTATCCATTAATCCCTAAGAGAACCGCCTAAAACACCTAGCAACCACAAAGCTAAGCATTAACCACTCCAGAACACAGAACACCTTAGAAACTTCATAGTAACAACCTGACAACCAAACAGGGGAGCGTTTCCCAAAACCATAGTTGCTAACTAAATTCCCAACTTTGTTGGTTGCAATACAATTTCCCATTGCCAACCAACTAAGTTGCAAATAGGTTAGCAACTATGCTTTTGGGAAACGCACCCCAGAACGGTTTAGCACTGCGAACACTCTGGCAACTGCGTAGGTACAAATTAATGCCTCAAAACATGTTAACAATTGCCAGAGCTGGACAGATTACTTGCAAACTGTAGTCAGCTACTGATTCCAAATTACATGACATAAATTGTAGTTAAATGACATAAATTGCACATTTTAGGTAATATAATCAGACTACTTTTTCATTACTTTTAGATGACTTTTGACCCATCTCGTTTATCAAATTGATTTAAAAAGGATCTTGTACTATATTGATATAAATACTAGAGCCCGACCGATATATCGGCCGGCCGATATTATCGGCCGATATAAGCTAATTGCATTTAAATCGGCATCGGCATTTATAACGGCCGATGAAACATGAGAAACAGAGTCTCATGCTTCACTCATGTTATGAGTGTTGCACAGTGTGCCCACCAGAGGGAGCTCTGCAGCTCCAGAGTTAACAACAGCGCCAGAAGTCCACTACAGAAGAAAGCGATCAACTGTTTTGACGGTGAGTCTGTCGTTCGTCATGTGAAATGATTGTAGATTTAGTTCATACCCTGTATATAAAAACTGTGTGGTAGTTCTAGCTAACGGTCCTATCATTATTACTTCTAAATATTCTGTAACATCACTTACAGCCGCTAATGCATTGCTATATTAGATTAGCCACAAAGCTAATACCATGTTTATCAGTGGAAGAGCGCGAACGTTAATAGGAGGTCAAACTATAACGTTAGCGTTTAACTTATTCTTATTCTATTGCGGTGTGTTTCCCACATAATGACCGCGTAATTGGGCCTTTCACACAGGACACGGTATGCACGGCGTTTGCTGCTGGGCTCAGCGTTGCCCTTCAGATACAACGCGATTTGCGCTGCGCTATGGCATAGGCGGAGTTTTAAAAACGTTTAGCGGGAGCTCTTTCATAGTCTGTTCCTCCTCCTTTCGGTCAGCAGCAAACATGTATCTGTCCCGTTGTAAGAAGCGAGCGATAGCGCTAGTCCTGCTGATGAGAATTAAGAGAGAAGCAAGGAAGAAGAGGCTACCCTCAGGTCCAGAGAACAATTTGGTGAATTCAGGCTGGTTACGTTACTCTAACACTAATAGCTTCCTTTTTAGCAGGCCCCTTAAATGCTTGCTATTAACTTGTTTGAAGGTGGTTCTTCTCAAAATTGACAGCGGTGTGTTCATGACACTAACGTTAACCATTCAACTTCGAATTGATTCCGTAATCTTCCGGTAATAGTAGGCAAGACGATGTTTTGATTCAGACTGCACAAAGAGAAGAGGAGAAGATATACGGGTCTGTTGTGAATGTGTCTTTGAGAGCAAATATAGTGTAGTTACAGTAACTACAGTAGGTGCGTCAGAAATGATTAAACCAGAGGGGACATGTTGAGCTGAACAAGCGTTTTTTTTTTTTTTTTTTACATATTGTTTCAAAGCAGCTTTACAGACATAACAGGAAAATGTTGAAATAATATTGTTAAATATAAGTAGGTAATACCTATTGCTTGACAAATAAAAAAATATATATATTTCTCATTTTTGCCTATGTAGGAGATCCCAGTTTATTATTATTATAATTCTAATGATGACATGAGTAATGATACATGGTGATATTATTAATACACATGCTTATTCTTTCTCCGTCTCTCTTTCTGCCTACAGATGGCTGAAAAAGGTGAATGCTGTAGCAGCAAAGTGTGGGACTACTTCTGCAAATACTTTAACTTTAGTATTATAATTTATTTACAGTAAACACACAGACTGTTAAAACCAGCTTCAACTGGAAGAAAGTAAAAGTGTTAAATGTTTAAAACCAGACTGTTTTTTGATCATTAAAAAATATATACTTTTGATGTGCAATTGTTTAGTCATTGAGACTGTAATCTAAGACTTTTTTTTAACATAGTCCATTCTGGAAAATGGTTTATACAGCCCACATACATAGAACAGGCAGATATTTTGCTATTGAATGTTGTGTAAATGCAGTTTATAGGAAATGGGTCTAATATCCAGATTATTTTTAAAATCAAAATATCGGCTTATAAATCGGCTCTTTTCGAGTTAATATCGGCATCAGCCCCCAAAATCCATATCGGTCGGGCTCTAATAAATACGCAAAGAAAAAGAAAATATATTCCATTCCAAGTGCCTTAAACATTAAATTATGTCATGGTTTCCCAAACTGGGGTTCTAAAACTAACTGCAAGGGGTTTGTGAATTCAATGAAAACCATTTAATTAATTCAATCATAAAAATGTCAAATTAAAATAAGTCATTAATTAAGCCATAAATTATTGCTATTGAGTGAGTAAATATGTAATCATGTAACAAATAAAAAAGTAACTGTAATCTGATTTAGAATATTTTAAAATATAATTTAATCTAATTACAATTACTTAAAAAATAAAATAATCTGACTACATAATCCAGATTACATGTAATCAGTTACTGCATAGCAATAAGAACACACAAGTGTTGAATAGTGGTGAGTTTACACAGTCAAGCACAGACAATGTAAAAAATCTAATTTTAATGTTTTCCATAATATGCTAAACACAGATTTGAATTCAAAAGAATATATAAGGTAATATAAGGTTATAAGGTAATCTACTGCCCCACAGCGTTGTTTGCATGGAAAACCACAGCATGGAAAAGACGGCACTGATGACTGTGCAGGAAAAATACACACATCTGTGATGTGATTGATGGCTGAGATGACAAGCAGCACACACATAAGGGCTGGGTTTGGTGCATGGGTATGTGCATGCAGGCTAAAACTTTATCATTGCTATTTTTTAGTGACAACATGCTTAATTTAGATCTTGGAACTGCTGAGTGGCAAGCACAGTCCAGGCCCTGATGAATTAAAGATTAGGAACTGGACACAAGTCGAATCAAGTGATCATGACATACGGCACAAAAGAAAAGCACAGTGACACCAGGACAGCACAAGAGGAGATCAGCTGACGTCTAAACTCGGACACTCTATAATTTATTCATCAATTTTCCTGCCATTTGCATGAGCTCTCTCCATGCTCACGATAAAGCAGATAAGGGAAGGTTTACTTGGTCCAGAGTGAACTTAATGGTACAAGATCTTTGGAGATGCATAAATTAAATGATCTACAGTATGCAATATTATAAATAGGAAACAACCAGTAATGACCCAAAGTGGATGGAACAAAGGCAAGGTGATGTAAAAATATAACATAAGAGGAACATTTGAGACTTAACACTGGACTGTGCCATAACAGGTCCACATCAGCTGATAAAAGGTATTCAATACATGCATCTATGAGATCATCAGGGCTGGACATGATGACTCATCTCTCAGTCTTCCCCTTGCTACAGTACTTGGCTTTATTTCATGAGGATCTTGCAAGAACATTCAAGGTCTGAGTTTTATCATCAAACAGCAGAATCAGGAATGTTCCCAAATTATACTACCCTAACAAAGTTTTCCTTTCTCATTTCAAATAAGAGAGTTTGAGGACAGACCCTGGCCACCCAGACCATTTACAATACCAAGGCTACAAAAAAAATAGTAAATCATGGTTGCAAAGTTGAGAATACATTAAAATGACCACCCACATTTGCATAGTCGTGTTTATTCAGAATTCAGAAACTTGACCCAACCTGATAACCAAACTATGCTGGTATGCAAAGGTTAGCCAATCCTAAAGAAGGTCATTGACCCAAAGTCAGCAGTAATGTACAGCAGTAAGAACTAAGTGTGCATAATGGTAATGATAAGTTTTATGTTGCAAGAAACTTTGTTGAACATAAAGTTTGGACCTGGAGCGTGTATTTTGAGATTTTCCACTTGTATTATCTTGCATCTAAATCTTAATCTATGAAAATCAGCTTTAGAACAGTGTGTGTAAGTGTGTCCTTACCCCCGACTGCAGGTCCTTTAGTGTGTGCGTGAGGATGATTTTGAAAACAGCATGTGAGCGACTGCTTTCCTCATTCATATTGGTGGCCGCCACAGTGCGGGATTTATTCCCCTCAGACATCAAGGACTCAATGTCCTTCGGGTAGGAAAAGGGACACAATTAGAATCTCAGACATGCTGTAAAGGTCAGAAATACTGCACACTTGTGCATACTTATTTTTTTGTTTAAAATAAGTATTTGTTTAATAAAAAATAAGGCACGCACAATACTGATGAATTATGGTTACTACAAAGTAACCTGTTTTTAGGTTTTGAACTGAGTTAAATATGGCTTCCACAATGATCACCTATGGAATTCTACAGAATGGATTACAATTTGTACAAATGTGTTAAACCAAAGCATTGAACACATTAAACCCATTTTAACTCAACATATTTTAGTAGAATTAAAAGAATAGGTGACAAACTACAAAATTCCATGCATCAAATTCTGCAAAAAGCCATGGATATCATTTTTTTTACAGATTCTGTGCAGCATTTAGAACAGGGATAGGCAACTCCGGTCCTGGAGGGCCACTATCCTGCAGAGTTTAGCTTCAGCCCTCATAAAAACTCACCTGCCTGTATCTATCTAGTAATCCCGAAAACACTGATTGCCTTGTTCAGGTGTGTTTAATTAGGGTTGGAGCTAAACTCTGCAGGACATTGGCCCTCCAGGACCGAAGTTGCCTATCCCTGCTTTAGAATGACTAAGAGTTCCATAAGACCAAAAAGCAGTGACATGTCGTATTGTGAGATGACTACAAACATTCATACAGTGGGATTTGCTAAACATCAACTGTAGACCCAAAGAGGGGATAACTGAGCCACATGATCAACTAAACGACAGTATGAATTAGAAAAAAGGAGGTGAAAGTTCAAACATTGTGTAAAGCGCATGTTATTACACAATATTTTTGACCTATTTTGTTACCTTGTAACTTTCTACCGCAAGCCTTGATAGACCATCAACATAAGGCCCCAAAACTTTATGCTCTCTCACTCTTAAGGCCTGTCGACTCCTGTTGGGAAAAAACGGATTTTGTGTAAGATCAACATCTACAGCGGAGTAAAGGTCAGAGATTAAACATGAGACATAATAGGCTTCACCCTTTGGGGTCCAAAAGGTCCCTGACTTTCTCATTGTAGATTTCCATATAAGAGACTTCCACGGTGAAGCTCTCTTCCTCTCGCTGGTGTTGAATGGTCCGCTCAAACAGAGAACTGCAGAGTCTGGGGATCAAACCGGGTTGGTCTGCCGAACCCATCATGGTGTATGACTTCCCAGAGCCTGAGGTAAATGACATGTTCTCATGTTAATTAAAATAAATAATCATTTCTTAAAGGGGTCATTGGATGCCCATTTTCCACAAGTTGATATGAATCTTTAGAGTCTTAATGAAAAGTCTATAACATACTTTGGTTAAAATTTCACAATGGTAGTGTAAAACAACACCCTTTTTACCCTGTCAAAAACAGCTCTTTTCAGAGCAAGCCGTTTTCTTGCATGCCGCTTTAAATGCAAATGAGCTTTGCTCATCCCGCCCCTCTCTTCCGAGCTGCTCTCTGAGAAACTGTAAACTTTTACCCGCATTCATCGTGAAACTTGCTAACTAGCACGTTATTAGGAAAGGCGATTTGAAAAATTCATAAAAAAAAAAAACATATACTAACTTCTTCTGGAGGTGAAGCTGGATCACGAACGATTACGTACTTAGGTAGATCTGAGGGTGCATTCCCTTCACAAACAAACATAATCCACTGCATCTTCAGCAGCTCAGATGTCAGAGTAAATGACAACTGCTATGTTCATTATTACATCCAACAAAAGAACACGTCAATCGCTTAGGAGTCATTCTTTTCTACATCTGTTCCGGCGTCGAAACAGTGGCGGACTCATGGCAGCTCACTCAGGGCAGGTCTAAGGTAAAATGCTAGTGTCAATCAACTACCGTGGGAGGGCCTGGGTCAGTGTGACGTCCCACAGACAAGAAGCTGAGAACGGCTTGATTTGAGAAAGGGGTAATGATTTAAGTAGATAAAAATAAATAAAAAAAAACACTGGGTGGATTTTTTATCATTATAGAGTGGTTGTGTATACACACTGCTAACACACATTTATGTTCAAACAGCATGTAAAAGAGCATTTCGCATCCGATGACCCCTTTAACAAGTAACTACATTACAAAAGAAGAATGGTTATGTTTAGAGTGCTTTTAAAAAAACTGAGCAAAGGTCATTGCATAAAAAGCATTACTCACCAGTCTGCCCATATGCAAAAATACAGGCGTTGTAGCCCTGAAAGGCATTGTGCAAAAGACTCTCCCCAAGGCACTGAAACACTACATCTTGGCCTGTTAAAATATAATTGAATGACAATTAAGACGGATGTCCATAAATGTGAAATCTTACAAAAACCTGACAAGAACATTTTCAGGTGATGTGTGACTCAGAGATAATTAAACTAAACTAAGTTTATGGTTCTAAAAATAGGCTTCACTGTAGCTTCAAAATGATTCATCATGTGAAGGAGAGAAACAGAGGAAAACAGGAGAAACCATGTATGGCTGTGCTGAAGTGCATGACGACACCTAAACAAATACAGTAAAAAAAAAAAAGAAAAACGGCTTAATGAAAAAAAAAAATCAATGTTCCTAAAAATAAGAAAAATAAAATAAGTTTTCTTTTATATACATGCATGCATACACACACACACACACACACACATATATACACACACACACTTTTTTTTTATAAATAAAATCACTTTCTGTCCTGCAGATAGAGTGCCATGACTTGAAACTGTACTGAAAACATCAAGGTGACACACTATAGATTTTCTGGAAAAACGTTTTTAGTACAAATTATTTAAATTATCTTCAGTAGCACCATCAGCCCCAGCACAAAAAAACATCAAAAGATGATACAGGTACAGAGATGTTTGGTACTGAACCAAAAAGCAAAGTGGCTTCTTCAAGAAGTGTTTCCAGAAACTGACCAGCAAACTTCTCTGTCTCAGACTCATCCATCGACCAAAAACAGTAGTCATAGGCGAAGGTCTTGAAAAAAGGAAGACAGATAGATATAAAAATGGTTACTTTGTGTTTCCATTTGTTCTATTCTAATCAAACTTGTGTAATGTATGAACGTTCTATCAAACTTGCATTTTGTGTGATGTAAGCATTTTAATTTTAGACAGAAATGAGGGTCATACCTTTGGCTGACTCCTGCTGCAAGAAGATCCAGGAGAGGGCGCATATGGGAAAAGACAGAAAAAGAGTTTGTTTACAAACAAATCATATATGCATGTAATTTAGAAGAATGCAACATTTCAATGTGGCTGCGCTGAAGTACAAGATGACAAGTAAGATTCTGTATAAACTAACAAAGTTCATGTGTTATTTTGGATGTGATATTATGATAATATTATTAATACCACTGTAGATATACCAGGATTCAATGCCATGGTGTTAACAGAGTTTTATGTGTTGCATAATATTTACACTGGCAGCCAAAAAAAAAATTTAATAGTTAAGATTTTGGGGGGGGGGGGGTTAAGTTCACCTAGTGTGAATTTATTTGAAAATGCAGTAAACACAGTAGTACTGCAAAATCTCATTAAAATTTTAAATAACTTTTATATGCTAAATTCAGCTTTGCTGTCATAGAAATAAATGTGATTTTGAATTATATTCAAATAGAAAATAGTTATTTTGTAAAAAAAATTCACAATTTTGGCCGTCTGTGCATAATATTACAGTACATTTTCCCTTGAAAGTATCTGAGCTTTAATTATTCCAGGAAGTTCAGACAAGCTTAAAAAAAATATTAAAAAAATAAACCCTAATTGTGCAAATTATGTGGACCCACTGACTCTCAGCTGACCAAAATAGCACGTCATCACCATGAGCGAACTCAAACGGGACCAGGAACCAGGGCCTCTACACACAATCACACATCCTGAGTGAGTCCATGTCATCAGTTGTACTTTGCTCAGTGGACCTGAACACAAACAGACTGTCTCTCGCTGAGAAAGCCTTGCCGTTTACAGGGTAAATATGCATTTGGAGCCCTGTCTCAAAGTTGTGTTATCTGTAGAGGGCACCTCAATGGCTTTGCACAGCTCTCTGTGAGCACAATAACCTAGGCCTATAAGCATTATTGACAGACTGTGGGAGCGTATTAAAGGATCCTAATCGCTCAGAGAGCACTGTGCCTTTCCAGGCCAAATTAATTCAATTCTGTTGTTGGTCTCGGGGTAATTAAAAAACAAATGCAAAATGCAATGCCCTGTTCTAAACCATAATGAGCTGCCTAAACAACAAACAGAACTGAAGCGAAACATTATTTACATGAAACATCTACCAAGTATTTTACCTTATATTTGTTTGTACCATTTTGTTTAGCACTGAGCTATTGATATATTATTTAATATATGAAATATTAATATTTATTATTATTATAAAGAGTAACCAATTTGTGTTTTTCAGGAGTCGAGGCCAATATTGATTATTGCATTTGAAGTAGACGATTATTTTGAACCATTAAATATGCCTGTTGTAAAAATTCAAATTAATCAGTGTAGAATTTCTATACCTCAATGTGTGTTGAACTGATCATCACTCTTTTGTGTGTTATACACAATCTACTAAATATAGACAATTTTCTTATAAATATATAATCATAATCTATGACAAAAATACTATTACAAACTAGGTTAGTGGATAATTCAGTACCAAAAGTTAGTCTAGAAAAATCATGAGTGCACAATAATTTTGTAAAATTTAAATGTTTAGTGAAGAAAACAAATTATTTAGTGGGGAACAATTAAAAGTGAATAAGTGTTGGGCTAAATCTGGTAAAATGTTACACATTGTAAAATACATTCATGAAAAAAGTTTATATATATAAATATATAGGGCATACTATAAAATTACAAGACATTTCTTTTAAATGTACAGCACAGTAATCAGGCAGCAACATATGATAGATAAGAGGACCAAGAAAGGCTGTTAATAATTAACTAATAATCTGTCATTGTGCAAAAGTATTATGATACATTAGGCCCTAATACAGAGTGGCACAAAGTGCTTATGTGCATCCCATGTGCAGAATGATATGCTTGAAGCAACACGGAATCACAGCATGCAGGCAGTGCTCCACATAGAAAAGTTCAGAGCACAAAGGGAAGAGACAGATGCATAGTACATTAAATCTGTGTGATAGTTTATTGAGCCTTTTCTTTAATCAGTTTTAAGTCTCAGTTATTGTGCTGGTCTAGAACAATTCATAGTACTCTCTACTCTAGTGTTGTGATCTAACACGATAGAAATGAACACGATTTAGAAACTAAACTCCAGCTAGATAAAGTCGATAAAGCAAAACCATTTATCTTTAGTTACAGATCAAGTATAATATTAGGAATATTAAATCATCTTGGAGAGAGTTTTATCATCTTGATTGTAGTAACTGAATGCCATGCGCAGTTAAAACGCTGAATGGAGGATGACAGACAGCCGCGGCAGAGAAGATTAGTGCACGAAAACTTGATGTTTGTGTGGTTTTCGTGGGACTTAACAATAACACAGAAAAGTATATGCAGAATATTAGATTTGGATCAGTCTCGTCTGAAAGTGGCAGTATCGGCAGTATATTTTTATATATAAAATGGGTGTAAAAGTAAACAGGGTCAATTTTAAGGATCTCATAACTAAGGACATCTATGATGTGGAATTCTTGCCAATTTATACATGCCTTCTGCACACATAACAAAAAACTTATAATGACCATCTTGAGCAATGGCGATCTTTTTTATGATCCCAATCTAGAAAATCTACATCCATGAGAGCTTATGGAAATCACTGAAGCATGGACAGCAATGTACGTAAAAAGCCAGCAAACAAACATGCGTAGGATGGAAAGCTGGGGCAAAATATGCCTGGATTGAGTTCCAACGACCCCGGGCTCAGCTTGTCGTTTAAAATCAGGCCATGCCACACTTGTGGTATAATAAGTTGCATGATGACATCCCCCCGTCACACCACACTGAGAACTGAGAGAGATGTAGGCCCCTGAAGGAAGTGTCAGAATGAGCTTCATCTTGAGTTCCTGGAGGAGGTCTGGCAAACAGGGTGGACAAACACACATGGTGGATATTCGGAAAGCTGTGGAGACAGCTGCATATCTGTAACACTAAAAATAACATTTCTGAGTGATAGACCCTCAATTCTGACATTGAAATAAATGTGTGGATATTCTTAGAAAGTGATCTTGTCTCCATATTATCTGTTTCTCAAAATCTAGCCTTGTTATTCATTGCTGCAGGGCATAAACTGCATGATACAGATAACAGATACTTCAGAGAAAAACAAATCAATTTCATGCATCATAGGAACATAACGCATGCTTTACAAGACAGCTAAAGGACAGATTACTAATTCTTGGGAAGGAGGTCTCTACCAAACCTCCACAGCCAAGGGTGTAGCTTTCAGTAGGTATGTGTTTAGTGGCAAATGAGTTCACTGGTTTGTGTGCTACACCCAGACTACTGCTCATGCTTGCAGCTCCCGCCTCCGGCAACTCCTTTCCCAAACACTCGTTACAAGCCCTAGTGACTTTGACCTTGTACTATCTGGCAAAGCCTACACTAACTATACCCCTGATCACATTTTATCATACCTGATTCACCAACATGACAAATACAATGATGTACTGTCCCTGATGGAATGGACAAAGTACTGAAATGAATCATTTCAAACAAATAACACTACTTAGCAATGTTTCTAATCTTATCCATTGCTCTGAGCACAACTGTATATTCATTCCAGTAAAAAGCTACATGGTTGCCATTTTTGCTCATGCAATGTTGATTAAAAATGCTCTGCTAAACAGCCTTCTCTTATTTATTTTGGGCTGAGAATCTAAATCATTTCAGTGAATCGCTTAGTTTGTTTGATAGATGGATGATTTTTTATTAATTTAGTGTAAATATATCGGTTTAAATTAATATAGTCACCATAAATGTAATTTTATGTAATAATTTCTGTGCTGGAATAATACTACTCTGATTGCAGAATATACAGTAATTTGACAAAAAAAAATAAAAGAATTACATTAAGTAAAAGGAATCAATTAAAAATAAAATAAAAATGTGTTTAGGTATAAGTTTCCAAAATTGAAATGGATGCTTTATCACTTCATAGTTAGCTAAATAAAATAAATTAATAACATAAACCAACAATTAAAATAAAAACTATTTAAAACAACATATTAAAAAAATAAAATAATTGGAGAAAGTATAATTGGTTCTTTGTTAGATTCATGTTTGTGACTGTCCAATGACGGAAGCCATGACAACCTAAGGAAAGCTGGCAGCTGCTCCCAAGTTCCCAGTCTGATTTCCAAACATTGCTGGACTAAACCCACAATGCATCACTTTGTGTTGTCCTAACACGGCTGGTCCTGTACATCTGCACAAATCGGAATCATCCATGAGCCAACTGTACAAATGAAAAATGCGTATGCTGCGCCTCTATGCCTGTGCCTGTTTTCCCTACAGGAGGCGGGGGCATGTGGTTGTTATTACCCAAAAAATGCCTCAGTGACAGGTGAGACCAATCGCTGAGAGACACTCTAGCTAGAACTGGGCTCAGCGCTGCGGTGCTGTTAATCACACGGGTTCTCTCATGATGTCATCAAGTAGCCTCGCTAGTAATCCGGTATATTGCTTTACGACATTGTTTTTGTGGGAGTGAGTCAGAGGCTTCCTGATATGAGGCAGCACTGACTGAGCAGAGTCCTCAGCATCTGGGGAAGATGCAGACTCTCACTTTCTTTAGCAATCACACACACAAAAACACTAATTTAGAAAGTGACGGTTTGGCAGCGTGCAGCAAAGACAAGCTCACATAAGACCCTTCCCCCAAACCAGGAAAAATCCTCCAGTTAGGGCTGGACAAGCATGCTAAATACAGAAAAAATAACAACTAACATACTAACAAATAATTATTTTTAAACTCTACCATTCGAAACTTTTGGTTTTAACAAAAAAAAAAAAAAAACTTTTTTTTTTTTTTTTTTTTTAGCAAGGATACATTTATTTAATCAAAAGTGAATACATTTATAATGTTAAAAAAGTTTGTATAAAAAAAATTTAGAAAAAAATTAGACTTTGTTCGCCACACAATAACAGCAAGTTTATCACAAACGGTCGCTACTTTTAATAGTTGTACATTTATTATCCAAGGAACTGTGTATAGGGGAGGAGGCTGCTATGAAAGACTGTGTCAACAGTATCGTCCCTTCCCCCACTCTCTGTATCCCTCCATTGGTGCTGCAAACAATCACCACTCCGGCTTGGTGCTATAATAGTATACAAATGAAACCGAGACCAAAGCACCACAGGCGGAAAATAAAAACCACATTGACACCACCAGAGGGAAAACCCTCCATTTACAGGCTAAAAAGTGATGGCTGATTCGAGTCTGCAGTCTAGCAAACAAGCCACTGGCCTCAATCTGTCTTTGACTGGCATCAAACATACATTTAATTCCACTACATTCAATTAGGCTTTCATGCAATCTCAGGGAGCATTCCAGAAACATGCTTGCGATTTCATTTCGAGCTAGTTAATGGATTCACTCGATGCCTCATCAGACTGTCCTAATATTCCTAATAGGCTTGAGGAAAGCATTTCCACCAGAGAACCATTTAAATCTCTCCTTCAAGAGTGTATCGACTACTCCAAAGCTAAGTGTCTGTCGACTCGAGGCCAGGACTGTAAATCCCCATGTCTTTGTCTGCATTCTTGCAGGGGCTGAAGTCTGAAAACAAGGGGGAGGAAGGAATGAACCTTGATTATGGTCCACTGCAGCTTTCTCATGGGTTGGTGACGTACGATACGGTGACAGCTGTCAGTGCCAGTATGCCAGAGACCGAGGGGTTGTGCCAACGCTGTCTAACTCCTCGTGGTTGGCGTTTGCATGACGGGCTAGTCAGAAAGACAACCTGACCGTGCACTCAGACCCATATGAATTCCCCTTCAGCTTTTGGGCTCTGAGGTCAAGTCATTTTAAAAAATGTGATTCCGCTACGGTTGCTTGCAAATATGCAGCTTGTACCCTTGACCTAAATTATGATCCACTAAATATGTCCTAATGAATGTATGCGCACCAATAGACATGGCCTCATGCTTGTACTTAATGCTCTTGAGCAGACCGAGGGCAACAGGAGGCACTCTAGGGCATGTCTTCCACATGATGCAGAAATGATTTTTCTAAGATAAAGTAGCCCAACTGTGACTCAATCTCCTGGAAATTACAACAGTGTAACAAAAAGTGCACAATTAAACTCAATCAGCAGTGCTCATTAACATTATGTGACGCTCATCCAGTCATTTTCACTGATTTGCTGAAATGTAAAGGTTGGTAAGTAGGCATTAGCCATTGTAAGATTATAGAGAGAATATATAGATTATATATAAACATATTTCATCATATATACACATACTGAAAGTGGAAAGCTGCTTTACAGCTGGAGCTGCACAATTTCTCTGAATAACACCACAGATACACGTATGCATAGTTGGCTAATGAGAGTGTGTAATCTTGATCTGCATTAAAAGGTGACTGTGTTTCAACTAGTTTTGAGAACTGTACTCTTGGCATTGCTTGAGGACCTTGCTGTACATCTCTCAGGTGAGAGTGTGTCTTTGGAGAGTTTGATATGTGATTGACAAAAAACTGTAAAGGAAAGGTCTTGCTGAGATGGTTTGGGAGTGTTTTATGCAAATAACTAACCACAGGCATAAGGTTTCTCGTTTAGAATACTCCAAATTCATTAACACTTCAACGTGGTTAAGAAATTCATGTGCATACGCATGTGGTGTCAATTAGGCAGAAAGCATAAATACAAATAATCAATGCAATTATTATTGCATTACAACTATTGTCTTATATAAGGTTTTAATAATCATTCTAATTCTATGATGACAGCAGAATCAACACCACATCTATAACTATAATGACAAGAACAGCAATATAATTGGAATCACTTTCACAGTCAGAATTCATCCTGCTTAAAGAGCATCTGAACATCTGAGAGCACTGTTCAGCGACCTCTTATGCCTATTCAAGAAGCATTCATGACATTTAAGATAGAGGATATCTGAAAATGCTTTTGAAGAAGTTTCTTTGAGAATGTGACTATAACTTCTGCGCATCACTGCAATCATTAACAGAGCTAGATGTAAAAATGTTTAAAAAAAAACACTTTAATACACAGAGTGGCAGTCCTGTGAGTCTTCAACACACCTGAACTCATTCTGACTAGTGTATGTCTGGCAGATTTCCTGTCTGCTAAAAACACACCCTGTCTCTCCAGTACTCTTTTGTGCATTTAGGTGGGATGGTCGTAGTCTTGATGTGCTGGCAACTCCTTAAATTGACTAAATCTAACACACGCCTTACACTCAAGGGCACAGCTACAAAACACTTAATAATCCTGAAATAGTGGGGAGTGACAAGCAATTATTGGTCTTTATGAATAATACAGAGATTTTTCTAAAATAATATTTATGCTATTTCTATCATAATTCATAAATAGGGGTCAAAAATACATTGATTTGCCAGGCACATGCAAACATTTGGTAATAATACATACTGCTCATGTTTGGGTGTGTTCAATGCTCAACCCGTCCAAAACACCCCTAGGAGCTACTTACAAACATACAACCTTTCAAATGTCATTTTCTTTCATTAAAGCAAATGGACAGGCACTAAGATTCATTCAGGCTGAGTATGTGATGCCATTAGACATGCTTAGAGCGGTACAACCACACAAAGGACTGAAAGATGAATATACATGGACATATAAACATTGCATGTGTAGCCGTCATACAAAAAATGGTCTGGAATGTGTTGTAGCACATGACAGATCATAATTAATACGAAATGCCAGCAAGAATCTGCATAAATAAGGCTATTTTGGTCATGTGAACCTTGCCATTTGAGGCATCTGCATCGCAGGGGGCATTAACAGGGCCGGTGACTGAGCGCGGCATGACACATGAACTCAACGCAGCAATTAAACTGTCTGTTGTGCGAAGGCAGCAGGCGGCTCGACCATTCACTTCCAAGTTTAAAACCTGTTCAACCTCTGTCTTTGTTTGCACTGCACCACAAGAGAAAAGCAGAGGGGAAAAAATAATTGCGCTCTCTTGTTTACCCGCCATAAAAGTCAGAGGAAATGTTTATGGCCGACAGATGCTAAAGCTAGCTTTTATTTTCCCCTTTTTTCCAGACACAAGAGCTCCTCAGCTATGGATGACCTAGGGTTAACTCTCCTTCTGCGTTTCCATGACAACGGAGGGCAGAGAAAAAGAGAGGAAGTCAAGACGGAGGAAAGTTATGCCCCGACACACGGCAGGACGGAGCAAACAGCAGGCTGCGTTAAAAAAAAAACTGCACATCCACATTCCTGTTCTCCCTCAGCTCCCATTGTACGAGCCGACCGACCGAAACCGACAATGATGCACCCGTTCTCATGAAGGGTCCAAAACATGAAATATCTGATTGACAGAGGAAGAGAAACAAATGCTGCTCTTGTTTGGAATGGAATTCTGTGATACAGCATACAACTCTACAAACCTCTTAGTATACATTAAATATTACTGTTTTAAAAAATTTGGAACAATAGGTATAATGTGTCGTAACATTTTAAAGAGTACCATGCTGTATATATATATATTTTTTTTTTTAAATCAATAGAGTTCAAATGCCTCGATTCTTCATCTTGGAGAAAGAAATGGTTATTTTAAATCAAATTTTTTTGTAATAACTCAATACAATCAAATAATGAGTCAAGAAAAAAGATGTTATAAACAGCAGCAGTTATTGCTAATGCTTTATTGCTCTGGAGAAGGAAGCCAAGTTGAGTGAAAAGCATTGGGGGATACAGTAACCACTGCAGTATGCAAATGTAGTGGGTCACCGGGTATTCTGCATACTACTAGTAGCTATTCTGAACAAATCACAATGTTGGTCAATTTAAACTACCATGCAGTTTAGTGTCAGTAAGATTTTTTGTGTTTTTTAATAATTATGTTAAACAAGGTGGCATTTATTTGTTCAAAAACGCTGTAATGGCAATATTGTAAAACATTATTATATATAAAATATTAATGTAGAAAACAATTAATAATGTTGTTTATTCCTGTGATAGCAGAAATCATTCTAATATTCTGATTTTGTGCTCAAAAAACAATTCTTATTATCACTGGTGAAAACAGTTGCTGCTTAATATTGTACCAATAACACAAATACATTTTTCAGGACTTTTTGATGAATAGAAATGTCAAGGGGACAGCATTTATTTGAAACAGACAATTGAATGCATCCTTGCTGAATAAAAGTCTTAATATAGTATGTCAGATTGTCCAATTTGACTTACCTGGAATCTTTTCCTAGGTTTGCCGGGTACAGATATGTTTGATTCCCCTCCATTTCCACAACACATTTTGTGTTCAGGTCCTTTTCTGTAGGGAAAAAACACATTGAGGCAATTTAAGAACCAAAAAATAGAAATTTTGCATGAAATCACCTCAAAAAGAAGCTGTTAAAATATAAAAGAAATATGGATAAAACGCCACTAAACTGATCAGATGAAGCATCCTATGGAACTGCTACTCCAAATATGTTCGTCCCATCTCTGCCACTTAAATGTATATAATAAGAATCCTATGAACTACTGAGTTCCCAGTCATCCTGATTATGCAGAACAAAAGGCTAAAATCAATAGCAGGGGTTTATTTCACAGCAGGAGATGCTGCTCGAGGACTGAAACCAAACCAGCATTCTGACACAGAGAGTGTTCCTGAAATCACCCACCACTATTCTCACAGATATGGAAAGAGTTCAGAGCAAAACCAATTATAACCTCACTTGACAGACTGTTAACCACATTAGCAAAAAAAATCTGTGATTCTAAAGCAATGATTGTATACACGTCAGATGCCATCTGGCAATCTTATCAATATCCTTTTTAATCAATTAATTATTTAACCAACTTTTTCCTAAATGATTGTTACAGTGTGACAGTGTTAATGTGAAAGTGCAATAAACTCAACAGATCATAAGTTCTCAAATGTGAAAATAATTTAAAGCAAAATCAATATTTCATGTCCAATTATGTATTAATTTGGAATGTAGTCATATAAGAAGTAAGAATAGTGAATGATCGGTCTCTGATTATTTTGCAAAATTGACCAGATTGATCAAATGTGGCATATGCCTGTCGGTGGATTTGGTTTCGTTTTTGCATTGCATTATTCAATTTAAAACATTGGAATAATTTGATTAAATTTAGAGAATAACACTGGCTGGCAAATACAATTATTTAAATAAACAATATTTGTTTAATTTGTAATTACTTGAAAATAATTAGAAATAATAAATAAAATTTTAAATGTACACACACAAAAAAAAAAAATATAGATATTTGACATGGGAAGTAAATTAAGATCCTTTTATAACTCTCAGAAAAAGTTTAGTTTAAGTTTAGTTTAGGCTGCAAGACATAAAAACACAGAAACATGGTCAATGAACACAAGATCCAGTGACAACAGAGCACTGGCTATATAGATCAAGTGACACTTCCATGAACTGGCACGAAACTCTCTTAACATTGGCCACATGCCATCGGGCCATCCTTAATGTTGAACCCTGGGATTGGCTCAGGTCTCAGCTTGGCCAGAGCCTTCAGCTCTGATAGCAACAGCGGGAAGAACCTGCAACAGCATTCCTTCAAACACTATGTCAGCAGCAAGCCTGTTGAAAAAGCAGCTTCCGGTCCAATAAATGGATTCCAAATAAAGTCTTGTAGTTCGGTCAGCTGAAAGTTTATGTGATGCACTGTTGACTGCTGACAAACAAAGGGAACGGCGTGATACTAACATACCCAGTCCAACAGCAGGCCAAAGCATGTTTGAAACTAACAAACTCTCCTACTGACAACAACAGGGAAATGGAAAGCATCTGCAGCTGACTCAGAAATCCTTGGAAAAGATGCAATCCGAAGCCACACTAGCTGCAACAACTTCCTGTTAAAGCAGGAAACAACTGGTTTCCTCCCAGCATTGGTGGCCAAAGTCCAATAAGGAGACCCCTCTGGCTTTACCACAGCTAGCCAGTCCAAAAATCGGAATTTCCTGCATTATGTCACCCAGGTGAGAGCGATAAGCACATGTAATCTTGGCAACAGTGATGAAGTGGAAAGATTGACAGAATCCTGAACACAATAACATAAAGACCAAGTGACTATTTATCTACAGTGAACAAAGGCAGTGACAATGCCCTGAAGCTAATTTCTATAATTATTTGCCATAAGTTTATGGAAGTAAAACTATAAAGCAATGCACGGTTTAGTTAGTTACATGAAACTGTAACTGTATTCTTCAGGCCATGTGAGAAGCGAATGAGGCAACTGGTGTACTCAAACTAAACCGGTAAATCATTAACTATTTAAACCTCCCTTTATCCACCAAAAAGTTTTTGTGAAATTATCTTTACATAGTCTTAGGATTTAATATGAACATTTTCTTAGAGGAATACAAACACATTTTTGGCCATGGGAACATGTTCGGTTATGCAACGCTGGCAAATAGTCCATTCAGACTCCCTTCCTGCCTTTGTCCAAAATAAAAAGAGAGAGAGACAGAGAGAGACAGCGCAAGTAAAACAGAAAGTTTAGTGTCATTTAGAGGCTTTCAAATTCAAGTTCTGAATAACGTCTGAAAAGTCTTGGGAACTGGAACAATACAATACTGAAGGTCAGAATTCCAGCATTACAAACGGAGACTGGGAAGTGTTATGTGACTCAGAAAGCTCACACAGGCTGTCAGCACACCATCGGTGCTGGAGTCTTGTGACCGAATGTTACGCTCCAGTCGGACACGTGACCGCATCACTACAATGCAGCAAATATTTCACGCTTCGGTGGCTTTACCAAGACACATGTTCTCCCATGGCAAGACCCGCTTTAATGTCATGCTATCATTTGAAAGACATGCAAGTAATCAGGCTAATAATCTTGGAGAAAAAGAAAAGGTGAATAGAAAAAAAGGATATTTATTTAAACTATCTATGACATTAATGGGGTGTCCTATGGATAGACAGACAGATGGATGGAAAGAGAGAAAGATCTAGCATGTATCAAATATAAAGAGATTCTGTGGTCATAGAAAACCTGGAAATGTGTAGCTGCCGGCAACTTTAAGCTGTGTAATGTTATAATTTATCTCAACCAATCATTTTATAAATGCTATATGTTTGATTACGTATACATATTTTGCACTTTTCATATTGTTAATGAACTTCACCAAATATATTAAAGTTGAATTAAAAAGTTCACGACATCTGACCTAAATATAAATAAAGTCTTGGATAGATAGATAGATAGATAGATAGATAGATAGATAGATAGATAGATAGATAGATAGAATCATATTTTCTCATAATCATACTCTTTTTTTTATATATATATATACTTTTTATTGTGGCATTTTTCATATTGCAATCATACATTTAACATATCAGAGTTGACAATATTTTTCTCTGCTTTTTTTTTTTTTTTAAATATTTTCTATTAACTCAATCTGGTCATGTGACCCAACACGCATCGTTATATAGAGAATCCAGCTGGCATGGCCTGATCAAATGGACTTTCTCAGAACTTTGTCAAACCCCATTACTGATCAGATTAAAGGGGTCATATGATGCTGATAAAAAGAACCTCATTTGGTGTATTGAAATGTGTTTAAGGTTCAAAAAACACATTATTTTCCACATACTGTACATCATTGTTTCTGCCCCGCTTTCTGAAACACATAGATTTTTACAAATCTCATCGTTCTGAAAAGCGAGGTGTGTTCTGATTGGCCAGCTATCCAGTGCACTGTGATTGGCCAAATACCTCAAGCGTGTGACGGAAATGTTATGCCCTTAACATATTGTGATGTCCTGTCTGGCTAGAGCGACAAGACATAAACCCCATTATAAATGTGATATAAACATGATTTCTAGTCATGTCCTCTTTTGGATGGCCAAACAAAGTAGTTTCGCTTTCACAATGAAACACAGAGTCTATATGACATGGTGGCAGCGGCAACAACAATACTACAATAAGAAAAAAAATATATATATTCTTTCTTTGCATGTACATCTGGGCAGCGTTGTGCAAATCTTCCCACATAGTGACTTAGAGATGTGGGGGCGTGTTAGAACGAGCCGTTTTGGGGGGGGTGTGGACGAGTCTTAACTTTTATAAAGAATCTTTTTTTTAGACTTTAGTCTTTGCAACTTTACATATCTTCTTTATGTACCAAGAGCTTGTAACACTCCATAGAGAAAGGAAAATTTGAAATCGCATCATATGACGCCTTTAAATGGCCGTGTCACAAAACTTAGTGTGCTGGCTAGCTAGACATCTTCTGAGGACCACAGGAAAGCACTACACTGGGTCTTGAACTACAGCCTACATGTGACCTGTCATATCAAGTGACAGAACTGAAACTCGACTCACCTCTCCGGTTCATTGGCCGGACTCGAACCGCCACCTTCACGTTGGAGTCGTTCAAATTAGCGTCACCCATGATGTATGTCGATATATCCACGAGAAGACGTGTTATAAAACGACCAAAATGCTTCCTGACAGCTACGAGTTCATAAAATAAAACTCATCTAGATATGCCTGTCACCGTAGTCCCGGATAAATTGTGATATTTGAAGCGTGTCGTGTCCAAAAATGCCCAGCATCGTCCTTACTGGGCTGTTTTTCTGCGTTTTGAACGACACAGTAAAGACATGGTCGCTTTAAATAATGTAAAAGCAAAGTTTAGCGGAATGTCTTTACAGCTGGAGATTTAGTTGGATCAAAAACAAGAGTCGAGAGCAAAGCCAACTCCCTCCTGGATCCCGGTCACACTCACACTGGGTCAAACTGCAAATGTCAAGACTTTTGTCCAGCAGGAAACCGAGTAACTAATAAGCAAACAGGGTTTAAATAATTCATGCCTGGCTGTGACAGTCTAACTACCGCATTTTACTTGAAGAGGGTTTTGCATTTAAAAAACAAATATACCCCTGCAGGTGTTTTAAATCAGGGAAACACTGCAAAAATATTTCAATGGAGGTTTTTTCGTGTTTATATGGGTAAAGTGCAATGCAGGCAGATATGTATAATGTTTATTCACAAATATATATTTAAAAAAATAAGACAATGGTCGCAATGCACAGGACTAACGCTACTAGAAGTTAGGCTGATCTGTCAATGCAGCACTTTTACATGAACAAAATGGAAAGAAATACCATTAATGTAAATGTCAACGACTGAGAAAAATCCTAAACATCCTACTCTGGCAGTTATTTCCGAAATCTGATCACGAATTGTTGAAATGATAGAAGATCGCACCGCTTCTGTTGGGTAACGTTATTTGTTGAATTATTTTTTTTTCAGGCTGGGTCCAACTTCACGAGCTGATTAAAACAATGGTGCTGCTCTACATTCCCATCCAGCTCGGCAAATCTTCTGGGTTAATATCCAATATGATGGAGACGAGACACGCGTCTTCTATAGAGTTAGCGAATCCGGGAAAATGAAGTCTGGACTGATTTAAGGACTCCAGCGTGGATGTTACGGTCGAAATAAGCGGCCGCTTTATTCCATGACTGAGCAGCGTGAAGCCAGTGATGTTAACGGTGATCTATGACGCCCAGCGGAAGTTCATCTTTAAAAGTAAAAGTCCTCAAAAATAACAACACAAAATGATTAAATAAGTGATTTCATACATTCATCAATAATTATCATTAATGTTATTATTATTAATAATAATAATTGATAATCAAATCACCAGTCATGTAACAACAACAATAATAACAAATAATATTATTATTATTATTGCAGTAGTCGTACTATAAGCTTTTTTAATTACATGTATATTTCAATCCATTTGTGTTCAGCTGATGTCCTGGAACAGCCTTTCAACCTCCGATGAGGCAGAGCTGATTGTGTGAGGAAGTTCATGCCATTGTGGTGAGGTCAGATACATTTCGGTAGTTTTCCCGTTTAAGTCCACCTTTTTCATCGTTAAAAGACATTTTTATATCCTATCCATATAAAGTTGGATGTTCCGAATGCAAACACAAACTCAGGGCGATATAGCTTTGGAAAGAGAGATGGTTCTTTAATATCACTTATTTTAACGAGGTTAAATACTGATAGCGCAAATAAATGGCAGCGATTTACATTATGTAAATTTTCTTGAACCCCGTTTAACGGTCTAATTTTTATTTGTTCAATGTTGTGCGACACCTGCTGGTCATATTTACCACAATAAACCACGCGTTCCATGCAAATAAATCGTCTACAACGTTACTTTACATTATATATATATATAGTTTTTAAAACTAATTTTTGTCAGTGTAATTATTCAGGTGTATTTTTTTCTTATGTTTTAAGTAAAAAGACTTTCAGTTGAACGTATAAATATTAAAACAGCAGTAGAAAGAATAATAGTAGTTAAAAATAGCATTAAACGATATCAAATCCATAGCACAAACCAGAAACAGAACAATAATTAGCCTAAAGAAATAGATTACAATAAATAAAGAATAATAATAATAATAATAAAGGGAAAGAAAGAAAGAAAGAAAGAAAGAAAGAAAGAAAGAGGAAAAAACTAAAGAAATAATAAATAAAGAAATAAAGAAATAAGTGTGTGTGGTGTGGTCGATGATGATCACTATGAGGTTACGATTTATCTGTGTTAGCTCTGTTTTGTATTTACTGGTTATTCAAATTAGTGCATAGAGATCTTAGAGAGACGGTATTTGTAAGTCAGATACCAACAGATGAGGCTTTTCGATAATCTAGATCTTAAGTTAAATGTATTCGAGCTAATAATTTGTCGTCGCAGAGTTTAATACTGTTTAATACTTTAATACTAATAGTGTAATACTGTGATATCCCACTAGAGGATGCTGAACTCTCAAATAAAACCACCCAAATGTATTTTCATGAGACCAAAGGGATAACGATACATTTTTACGTTATAACATTAACTTAATTCTAAAATTATGATTCCCTTAAAAATAAAGTCGTTTGTATTTGAGCTGAAAAGCAATCAGAATTATTATACTGTCAAAAAGCGCCATAAAAAAAAGTTTGATCAAGATTTGTAACCAAATTTGCTTGAAGCTGAGTCACTTTTCTTGTACAATAACACTCACTGCACTTACATGAGTAAGTCGTCTGTTTCTGAAATGTCATGCTCCACCCAATACATAAAGGTTGAAAATAGGAACAATAATTGCAGATGAAGGAGTGCCTGTACTTTAGGGAAAGTTTAATTTGTTCTTCAAGTAGAAGGAAAAAAGATGTACGCACATGTTCATGTATCAGTATTACAGTGAAAACATGTCTGCTCAAGAACAAAGAGTCACAATATGGAGAAAACCCAACACAATTAATATAGCTGTCTATGGTAATAAGGGCAGAAATGTGAATACAATTTGACGTTTGCTGATTGTATCATTTATTTGGAGTTGTGCAATTGTGCAATTATTGGGAAAGACCCTATTAAAGTCTAAATTAGATTTAGATTGGCTTACCAAATAAATCACATCCATTAATCACAATGTAAGCAAAATTCCACACAGAAATTGAATTCTGGGTTTTTTTTGCCTTGTTTTTTTTTTCAGGATCTATAGCTTAATCATTTCAGTCCGGGTACATACAGTGCACTTTGAAGCTTGGTAATTTACTGTAAATGTTAGAGCGTGAGGGGTCTGACGGGGCCTGAGAGGGAACTCCTGTGATCTGTGTGGCTCCGAGAGGAGGGGCCTTCCAGGGGAAAGGGCATCTGCTTTGAATCCCACCACGCAGGCCTCCTCCACCCCACTGTTATGCTTTCGCCTCCTTCAAACCTGAAGATACTATTAGATCAGTAAACCACATCCACTTCAGTGAGCTCATTTCCATTGCATTACTATGGGTGAATGTTTGTTTGTTGTGTAAGGTTAAGCAAACCCCTAATCGTAATTTGAGAAATAAACTGTATGTGGTGGTAACAAATGTCACTACTCAACGGAGGTGATACAGTTCCAGTACCTTGTCCTTAAAACAGATGTGCTAACTATGAGACTCTAACTAACAGCTAATAGAAGATTCACTTGTTTAGCAAGGTTCTCTTCTAACAGTTGCTCTCCATAGAATACAATTCACACTAATGCCATGTTATAGAGGCCCTTTCATTCATATTGCAAACTCTGAGCTTATGTTGCAAAAACAATTGCTTTTTGATACTTATGTGTGCGCTTCAGGCAAGTATTAAACTTTGGCACACAAATCTTCCTCATTTGAAATCTCAAATTACGTGGCTTTTTTGTTAACAAGAGCTGTGCTATTACTTTTCTGCAGCATTCAGACAAGGGTTATTATAGTTAACTATGACTAAAACCTTAAAAAATCACCTTTAACAGAAAATAAAATATTAGTAAAGAACTTTTCAGCTAGCTGTCAAAACAACATTTCTCATTTTTTACTTTGTTTAATTTGATGTACTAAAATGACTAAAACAGATAAAAAATAATAAAAAATAATAAAAAATAATAATAAAACAATACAAATATAAAATAACAACTATAAAAAATAAAAGACTAAATAAAAAAACTATTAGAAAGGCTAATAAAATTTATAAAAAATAATAAATAAAGCCTAAAAATAAAACTAAATTACTAAATAAATTTAACTGAATTAAAAACAAAATATACAAAATTAATTGAAACTATTACAAAAAAAATTAATAGGGACTACTAAATATACATTACATTACATAAATTACACTATAATAATTCTATAATAATAATGATTACAATAATAATACGTTTCCTTTAATTCCTGTAGGATCATGTAACATGTAACAGAGCTTAATTGCAAATTAAGTAAATTAATCTTAAAATATATTAAAATACAAGGCATGTATTTATTATAGGTGATTATATTTCACAGTAATACTGTTTTACTGTATTTTTGATCAAATAAATGCAGCCATCATAGTGGCTAGATTTGCATGGACAAGAAACACATTTTAATTAGAAAATGTAAATTATGGTGTTTTTTTGCACATCGCAAGCGAGCTATTCACTCAACATTACTCAACTTGTTTTCCTAACATTGTTTTTCCACACATTAAATACTGCTCGGCAATGATGGTGATTTGACTCCCAGCATCTTGATTAGATAAACCAACAACTGTCACTAACAAACATGCGTAAACACCCACAATGGGAACATTATGTCTTTTCCTCAACTTAATTCATCTTTATTAGGAGGGGCGATAAGGGACTGTATTCCGTGTAGGCGAAGGTCTTCTGGATTACTGGCCCCAAGGCGGCTTATCGTGGGGGTTCGTTAAGATGACACGATTAAGATAATTGTTCCGGCAGCTAATCAGACCAAAGCGTGGCAGGCAGAGGGTTCGATTTCAGGGACGACACTTATCTTTACTGAGAAGGCTCAGAGGGGGAAGGTGGCATGGGTAATCAATTAACTGTTCCCAAGTTTAGAGGTGCTGTCTTATGAATGGTCCTGTCTACAACATTACAGAGAGGAGAAGATCTAACACAGAGCATCTGACGACAAGAGCACATGCTCTCAAATTAGAGTTTAATTACTTTTCACACTTTAATGATTATTTCTAAATGTGACTGTTTGTGCTATTGACATAAATATAATTAACGCTGTACCTTTTTTGGCATGCAAAAACCAGGCCTGGAATCACAGGAAGCATGAATCATAAGCCTGGGAAGGTGAAAGCAGAGGCAAAGAGGTGGAAATATACATCAGCAGTTTTTCCAGAAAGAAATTCAAAATTAAATGCAATCTGCTGCCCTTCTTGGCCTGTAGAGAATGCAGTTGAGGCTGTGCAGCTCCGTGTGGTAGATGACTCATACTGTGCGAGAGCGGGATTAGTAGTTTGGAAATGGGTTTCCGGAAAATCGGAGGTGAGCAACCATTACTGGGTGTCATTTCTCAGCTTTGTCTTCTGTAAAGTCTTTCTCTGCCCTTTATTTTGTGTGGTCACATTATAACCTAAAAAACAAAAGAAACATCAATGTCAAGGAGATCACTTCAATATATATATAGATAGATATTAGTTATATTCATATAAAAAAAAGTGAAGTGACATTCAGCCAAGTATGGTGACCCATACTCAGAATTTGTGCTCTGCATTTAACCCATCCGAAATGCACACACACAGAGCAGTGAACACACACTGTGAGCACACACCCGGAGCAGTGGGCAGCCATTTATGCTGCGGCGCCCGGGGAGCAGTTGGGGGTTCGATGCCTTGCTCAAGGGCACCTAAGTCGTGGTATTGAAGGTGGAGAGAGAACTGTACATGCACTCCCCCCACCCACAATTCCTGCTGGCCCGGGACTCGAACTCACAACCTTTCGATTGGGAGTCCGACTCTCTAACCATTAGACCACGACTTCCCCATATATATGTATATACACATATGTATATACACATATGGTCACACTTTAGTTTTGGGACCAATTCTCACTATAAACTACTGATTAACTATGACTTTTGCCTAGATAAAATCCCAATTTGCTGCTTATTAATAGTTAGGGTAGTTGTTACATTTAGGTTTAAGATCAAAGGATCTAAAATATGATAATACAAAATAAGTCAGTGATATGTGATAATAAACTAATATACAGACAATATGCTAGTAATATGCATGCTAATAAGCAACTAATAGAGAATTGGTCCCAAAGGTGTTTCCATAAACATATATGCTCTTAAAAATAAGTTCTTTATTGACATCTATGAAAAACCTTGAACATGGATAGAATCTTTCTGTTACATAAAACAGTGGAAAGGGTTTTTTAGATTATGACCTTTACACTAAGAAAAAAAAAATATCTTTCAAGAACTGTTCGTTGAAAGGTTCTTTGGGGAACCAAAAATGTTCTTCTATGAACAATTGTGGAAGCATTATTTTTACAGTCCTGTTGACACTTGTTCAGTTTCTTTGTTGTTTTGGTCTTGAACTAAAAGCATATTACATTACAATACATTTAGTTTTGGTTCGCTTAGCATTCACTTGATCATTTTTAACACAGATTCCAAAAATACAAAGAAAACGGCATAAAGATGAGGTCGCAAAATTATTGGGCAGTTTTTATGAGCTGTGTTCATTTTTCAGTCAATCTGCACCAGAGATCTTTAAAAAAAAAAATGTAAAAAAGCATTTCAGGGTTTGTCAGAAAAAGCCAACTTTTTCAGGGGTTCTTGGTTCACTTGTTTTGTGCACACCAAGGTTCAGATGTTTCTGCTTATTCAAATGAACAGCTGTTCTTTTTAATCGAACCAAACCTGCCAAGTGTAAAGATGCCCTAAGAGTGTATAAATTACTAGTTGATGCATGATTAGCCATATGGATGAATCTCACACAAAACATCAAGAAATCTCTGTATCACATCATCACAAAATCTAAATAAAAAAAAAATAATGATAAAATTTTTTTTATATATATATATATGATATGTATAATTACGATTAATCCCATCTAACATGAAAGTTTTTAAATATACTTTAAGATTCGATTTAATATATAAACAACATAAAGAAAGTATATTTAATATGTGTTTAATGGCATCACTTTTATGACCAATGTCGAGTATAATTAATAATTATATATAATTAATATATATATATATATATATATATATATATATATATAAATAATCATTTATTATATATATATATAAATAATAATTTATTATATATATATATATATATATATATATATATATATATATATATATATATATATATATATATATTATATTATTATATATATATTATATTATTATATATATATATATATATATATATATATAATATATATATATATATATATATATATATATATATATATATATATATATATATATATATATATATATATAGCCTTTTTTTGGTTTTTGGTCATATATAACCCAGACATTTCTTTGGTTAACCCATTTATCTGTTATGCATTTGCAATTTTACAAATCCGATTCTTTACATACTTCGACTTTAATGTGTTGATCACATTATCCATCACTATTTCATTATTAAATGAAAAACTATGGTTTGTTTTTCATGCATTTTAGAACACAGCCACTGCATTAGTGATGGCGTACATATGAAGCTCTCAGTGGTGCAGGTGTATTGCTGTGTTTTTATGGTCCTTTCTAATGAGTCCTGTGGCAGAATATTGTTTCACATTATGAAGGACTCTGTCAAGTCAAATGAATTGAGCGTGTTTATGGGGAGGGATCATTGCCTATGACAAAGAACCTCATCTGGGGCTTTACCATATGCAAAATGACTCGAATTAGATTGTGGGTGATGTAAGCTATACTAAAATCAGCGAGTAGCCCTCTGGGTCCTTTTCATATTCTGGCGATATTGAAAGAGGTGATGGAGAGGTTATGGTGTGGTTTGATATTTGGCTTATTACAAGAGTTGGTTTACTAGCAAACCTACAGTCAACAGCTAGTTTTGCATATTAACCAGAATTTTTTAATAAATTCACTCTTCCCGTGGATATCTGAACCCATACAGTAAGTTTGGAATTCATGTCATTTGAACTAAGTGAATCAAAATGTTCCATTTAACATGTATTTTTCCAAACACATCTTTTGCCAAACATTCTAAATGTTTTGAGGTTGAATAATAATAGACTGTTTCAACCAAGAAAGAAAAATCTATACTATTGTGTTTAAAGGGGAATAATGTCAGAAAACAAATTCTGAAAATTAAAAGATTAAATAAATTTAAAAAATACACATATACAATGAATGTAAATTCATGTAAATTCAGAAAAGTAATTCAAGGAGTGTTTTTTATTATTATTTATCAACATTTAAATATCTGTTAATTTCTCCATTACAAACTAAATCTATTAAAAACTTGCCCAAGTTTAGTGTCGTCTTAATTATATCATTGTAAGTCATGGGACACAAAGCACATATGGCAGTTTCCTGAGAATTACCCAAAAGCAGGTGCAGTATCTAAGCCCATAATAGCTGCATGTCTGTTGAGAGTAGTCTGGAAATTCACTTTTCTCTTGGGCTTGAAACAAAGCCAACTCACTGCCTTCCCTTCAGCAGTTTATCAGGAGTATCTCCCCTTGACCAGGTGCACGGAGCAATAGGGCAGCTCTCTCCATCGGCCGAGTTCAAACCTCAAACTGCCTTTCTTGTGAATCACTGCAGTGATAAAGAAATCCCATTAAGCGTTTGCCAGTTTGCACACTCCATCAATCTCACTTCTAGCAATGAGGAAGCCAAAGTGTGTGAGAGCCAAGTGAATAATTGTTCACAATAATTGGACACAGATTGTTTAAAACCTACTGAATTTGCCCTTAAAAAGTCAGAAAGGAACACCAAAAACTCTTCGCATTAGCTCTGAATTGTATTCTTCTAATGAACTAAAAGATATTGTGAGAGTAATGATTGATAGAAAATATCAATAATACCCAGAATGTCCTCTACTTGCAGCTGTGAGATCATCATCAAGCTGCAACAGGCAATGATAAGACGTCATTGACATCTCATTGATTCAGCTCATCTCATTGATTTGACTCCCATCATGTGCGTCACAGAAAGGGACAGGAAACTTTGGATCTGTCTGTATCTTTCAGCTCCTGCTGGCCCACTGAAGAGAAACTATAATGACAAGATAATAAAAAAGAAAATTTTACTTACCCTTAGGTTATCCAAATGTTTGGTTCTTCATCGGATTTGGAGAAATTCAGTATTACATCACTTGCTCACAAAAGGACCCTCTGCAGTAAATGGGTGATGTCAGAATGAGAGTTCAAATAGCTGTTAATAACATTACAATTATCCACAAATTATCCACATGACTCCCGTCCATTAGTTAACGTCTTGTAAAGCACAAAGCTGCATGTTTGTAAGAAACAAATCCATCACAATGTTTTTAACTTTGAACAACAGCTTCTATCCATAATATTGCTTTCTCTAATGAAAATACTGACTCATCTGAACCAGAAGAGAAATATGCACATTTAAGCATGTTCGTCAAATATGCCAGTGGATTTTAATGCGAGAAGACAACAGAGTTTTTTTTGGACTTTTTCAATGGAGGAAGTGTTATTACAGATTATGATATTTTAGCCAGAACGTAAAAATGCCTTAATGATGGATTTGTTGCTTACTTACACCCAGCTTTTTGCATTTCAAGACATGAATTGCTAGACTGGATTATTGTGATGTTTTTATCAGCTGTTTGGACTCTCATTCTGACGGCACCCATTCACTGCCGAGAACCCATTGGTGAGCAAATGATGTAATGCTAATTTTCTCCAAATATTTTTCCACGAAGAAACAAACTCAACTACCTCTCAGGTGGCCTGAGGGTGAGTACATTTTAAGCTATTTTAAAATTTTGGAGTGAACTATTTCTTTAAATACACACACACACACACACACACAATTATTAATAACACAATTTCCAAAGATGTTTTTAAAGAGACATTTACCACATAAATACTATACATTGATTTTACATTTCCGAATGTACAACTGATTACATTCCCATGCCTTTTTTGTTAGGGGAGGGGGGTGTTTTTGAAAGCATTATCTATAAAAACCAAGCCAAATAAGTTTATGTGAGTGTTAAAAATGAATTCCGGGAAGCTCACATTGCTAGAGTTCAGACTGCATGGCGCTTGTCAGTCGTGCACAGTCAGAGCAGCACAGCAGGAGAGAAAACACTGTGATCTGTTAGTGACGTCTATGAGCATGTGACTGAACCTTCACTGTCACACACACAGCACTTGTAAAAGTCACAAATTTATTTTGGGATTCAAATGTATGCACACCTGAAGGTTAAATTACAAGAACACACTAGCATAGCTATGAAAGTCACATTATTAGCAAGAAACTACTTTTTCAAAAAGAGAGATGTGCACCTGGGTGTTAACATACCTATAGTCTGGGGACAAAACTGTCCCCAGAACTTAATTAAATCCAACAAAAGTTCCCAACATTGTAAAAACCTTTTTTCCCCAGTAGGATCATTAAACTTGAAATCACCTACACTGTGGAAACCAGTCTCCATAAGGACAACATCTTAATAAACATGCTAAATAATATCTTAATGACAATATGTGAGAGTTAAGCTAGGTTCAAGGTTAAAGAAAATAAAATCTTAGAAAATATAATATATAAATTTGTACAGTTGAGCCCCCTTATACCAATCTGATGGACACTTTGTTTTGTAGGGAAAGCTACTCAATAAAATATTTAAAAATGAACCAATTTAATTCAGTAAGACATTAAAAAAAATTGCTAGTCCTTGAGGTAGAATGCTTTTAGAGAAGTATAATTCAAGGCCACAATAGCAATGATGTTTGAGTCTCACAGGCCCCAGACGGCTGCCATCTGTGTTGCCAGCAGAAATGTTTTTGACCCCAATTAGCTCCCCTGTCTCTCCCCAGCACCTCAATGACAGTCTACTCTACCACACACAGACAGGTCCTTGCTTTAACAACTCCCGTGAAGTCACTATGGTTAACAACAGGTAAATAAATTGCTCTCCTCTTACAAAAAAAGTCAGAAGCTTTGAAGATGCATATCCGGATAGCTTTGAAAATTTGACTGTTTGATCAAATTGCGTACTTCCTAGTAAGTACCAAACCTGAGGTTCAACGCTCTTTTGATTCTTTTTATTTATCCAAAACACTAAAGATCAATTAACACATTCACAGCTCTCGTCTAAACACTGTTTGACACTATGCACTCCAAAGCCAGTCCTTATTAATGAGGTACCTCAAATTTGAGGTAATTTAATCTAATATATATGGTCCGAAGGGGGCATTTTGCCGCTTTAGCTGCCCTTATAATTTCATAATTTTAATCAGAAGATCACATTTAGTTTTCAATAAAATTACATGCTTTTTAATTTTAAACACCCTATTTCTTTTTTATATATATATAGACCCTTGTCTATTAGTTTTGCTTAGCATGTTTTGCAAATCCATGCACTGATTTTGATTGACATCATTGCAATTATTCTAAAAATGCATTTTCTACATTTTCACTTGTTTTTACACTGATAAGCATGTTATTTTTGTATTCCTTTCCATTTGCTCTCTCTCAATTTGGAGGCAGCACCCTGACCTTCGCCAGCTGTCCATCATTACTGTGTTTAGTAAGCCAGTTAATAGACTGCCTCTCGGATCACAGGTTAGCCACTCACATGAATTTTATCTGAATAGTCTCATTAAAGTTTTGCATGTTTCTGAGAAGAGAGGGATTCCTTATGCAGACATAATTCTTTGCTTCCCCCAAAAAGTTTACACAATTTTCTTTTCTTTTTTTTTTTGTCACAAGGCTTGTATGATGTTCTTTTATTTATTTTTATGTGTTCCCTTTTGGATCTTCACAGCAATGTTCAATTCGAACCATCCTTGTACTGAAAATCTTTTCTTTTTATCTGCATTTATGTTTTACTCAAAGAAATTACAGAATTAATAGACTTTAGAATGACTTTGGATGAACTATTTATTTAATAATATTTCCTGATATGTGGAATATCTAGAATTTTTTTTATAAATCAATTGTTAAAAAATGTAAATTTGCTGAAAATGGTACTCACCTGCAGGCCATTCAAGATGTAGATGAGTTTGTTTCTTAAGCGGAACAGATTTGGATAAATTTGGCCATCATTTGCTCACCAATGGTTTCTCTGCAGTGGATGGGTGCTGTCAGAATGAGAGCCCAAACAGCTGATAAAAACATCACAATAATCCACAAGTAATCCACATCTGAAGAGTTGCTTCTTCGTAATAAATTAATGCATCATTAAGGAGTTTTGCACATTTAACTAAAATATGGAGTCCTCTATCCATAATGAGGCTTTCTACAGTGAAAAAAACTGAATCAGGAGAGAAATATGCAAAGATCAATCACCATCTACAAATTGTTCTAAACAATTATGTCTGTAGATTTTGATTAGATTAGACTAGATTCAACTTTGTTGTCACCGCACATGTAAGGTACAAGGCAACTAAATGCAGTTACCATCTAATCAGAAGTGCAATAAGCAGTAAGTACAGAATATACAAGGTCTACAACGTACAATAACTATACAGATAAGTATTATGGACATAATTTACAGATTTAAATACTATCAGCATGATATACTATGAACATATTATACAGACGGATTATGTAAAAGTGTATGTACACTATAGGCAGAAACTATGAATATATGATATATATCATTTACACTAGTGCAATGGACAGTAAAGTGCATAGAAAATATTTCAGAGTGCAAATGGATTACTCAGTGTTCCTGGATGGACATACAGTAGTGCAAATAATAACAAGTTTACTGTTTTTTGCTTGTTGTAAATAAATAAATAAATCAGTCAGATGTAGTGATGAGGAGGGGTGAGGAGTCTGTGTTTGGGGTGTGGGGGGTGTTGAGGGGTGTCAGAGGGCAGAGTTCAGCAAGGAGACAGCTGTAGGGAAAAAGCTGTTTCTGAATATGCTGGTCCTTGTCCGGAGGCTCCTTAAGTGCCTCCCGGAGGGCAGGAGGTTAAACAGTCCGTGGTCAGGGTGAGAGGAGTCCTTGAGAATGCTGCGAGCTCGAGGTAGACAGCGTTTTCTCTGGATGTCCTCAATATCAGGAAGTGGTGTTCCTATGATGCGTTGGGCAGTTTTCACCACCCTCTGCAGTGCAGAGGGCCAGTCAGCCACTGAGCAGTTCCCATACCAGACTGTGATGCAACTGGTCAGGATGCTCTCGATCACACACCGGTAGAAGTTCACCAGGATGTCTGAAGACAGCTGGTTCTTCTTCAGTGTCCTGAGGAAGAAGAGGCGCTGGTGAGCCTTCTTGCCCAAGATGGAGGTGGTCCAGGACAGGTCCTCCGAGATGGTGGCTCCACAGAACTTGAAGCTGGAGACATGTTCAACAATCATCCCGTTAATGTGGATGGGGTCATGCGTGCTTCCTTTCTTCTTCCTGAAGTCCACAATGAGCTCCTTTGTCTTGCTGGTGTTAAGGAGCAGGTTATTGTCAGCGCACCATGTGGCCATGTGCTGTACCTCCTCCCTGTAGGCAGTCTCATCGTTGTCACTGATCACCATGGTGTCATCTGCAAACTTAATGGAGTTGGATCCATGCACAGGCTTGCAGTCGTGGGTGTAAAGGGAGTAAAGGAATGGGCTCAGCACACAGCCCTGTGGTACGCCAGTGTTAAGTGTGATGGTGGTGGAGCGGGTGTGGCCTGACCGAACATGCTGAGGTCTGTTGGTCAGAAAGTCCATAATCCAGTTGCAGAGGGAAGTGTTAATGTCCAGGTCTCCAAGTTTTGTGGTCAGCTTGGAGGGAATGACGGTGTTAAATGCTAAACTGAAGTCAACAAACAACACCCTAACATACGTGTTGTTATTGTCCAAGTGTGTGAGTGCAGAGTGCAGCAGTGTGGATATTGCATCCTCTGTGCTCCTATTCCTACCGTAGGCAAATTGGTGTGGGTCCAGTGTGGGTGGTCTTTGAGGTGTGACAGTGACCAGTCGCTAAGGAAGGAGACGTACGTCCGTGGCTGTTGGAGCTGTTGGAGATTCGTTCATTTTCAGTTCGTTCACCAAAATGATTTGTTCAGAATCGTTCACTGATTCGTTCAGTGATCATTTCTTCTTATTACACAAAATATGCAAGCAGGTGGCGAAAAAGAGTGTATTATGTGTTATGTCTTAAATCAACGAACGTATTCACTTGTTACAAAAACTGATCTGGCTTTATTAAAATGTGTGCATAATCGCATTCAATATATAAAGTTAAAATAATAAAAATAAAAATGCTAATTAGTATTTTAATTGTTTGGTCAGACAGTTTGTATATTATATATTCACATTTATAAATCGGAGATTAAACATGGAGTTCTGTATGCTGAATATCAAAACAAGCATATGTGCACAGTGCCTATAACTGCGCTTTGCATTTTGCCAGATTGATATGCTAAATGGCCAACTTGACTCTCATTCATTTCGTTCACGAACGACATGTATCCGTTCATTCAACTCAGTCATGAACGACATGTGTGCCAGTTCAGTCATTTCATTCACGAACGAGATGTACTAAATCATTCAACTCGTTCACGAATGACATGGGTACCAGTTCAGTCATTTCATTCACGAACGATATCTCTAGATCTCGTTCAGACTCATATGAAACTCGTTCATTGAAGGGCGTATTTGTTCACTACATACAACAAATCACATGCTCTGTCACATCTCATACTCGAAGGCTATTGGCTCGAGGTTGAGTAATTCTTTGACAGGATGAAATGGTTGTTACCTGGGTCACTGAGCTGCGCGTGCGCTGCTAATAGTGCCGCCCTGCTGTGGAGGGAGGAATTTCAGTTCACGAGAAATATGAGTCAGTGGATTGCGTGAACGAGAACGATTTGTTCACCTAAAAGATTCGTTCAAAAAGAACGATTCGTTCAAAAAGAACGATTCGTTCACGAACGACACATCACTATTGACTTGTAGTCACTGATGATCTGGATGCCCTGCCACATGCGTCAGGGGTTAGAGTTGGAAAAGTGTTCCTCTACCTTCAGCTTGTAGCAGTACTTGGCCTTTTTAATGCCCCTTTTCAGATTAGCCCTGGATTTGCTGTAGGCCTGAGCGTCATCTGACCTGAAAGCAGTGTTGCGGGCTTTCAGCAGAAGTCGCACCTCCTTGTTCATCCATGGCTTCTGACGTTGTTATCTGTTTTTTTGTTGTGACACTGTCAATGGTGGTGTTGATGTAGTCCAGTACAGAGGAGGTATAGATATCAATGTCAAAAATGTAAGAGGACACCAGGAGATTTTTTACTCAAGGAATCACTATTATGTACTCATATTTTGGTAAGTATCAACAGTTCAAACAATTTAAAAATGTGTTAATGGATTTTTTTTTTCTCACAAACATTTAACATTTTACTTCACAAGAAGTTAACTGATGGTCTGGAGTCATATTGATAGCTTGTTGATTAATGTGATGTTTTTATCAGCTGTTTGAACTCTCAATCTGACGGCACCCATTCACTACAGAGGATCCATTGGTAAGCAAGTGATGCTAAATTTCTCCAAATCGAAGAAACTCATCTACATCTTGGATGCGTGGGTGAACTATTCCTTTAATGCACTTGTTTAATTCACTTGTTAATGCACTTTCTGTTTAATTAATCAATAGTCATTATCACCACTTCTTTAGTCAAGCTCCTGGTTTCTTGCAGAAACTGATGCAGCTTCAGGTGATTATTTGAAACCCATTTGCTCCCCTCACGCATCAAAGAGTGCTCATTTGCTCGTTTGGCTTATTCACTTCGCAGCCCTTGTCTTTTAGCCTCTGCAGTGCAGCAAAAGAACAGTAAAATGCATAAAAATGCTTTCAGGTCCGTCAGCTGCAGAGTTCAGTCGTTTGGGAGTATTTATCATGGGGGTGCTTTCTATCTTTAGAAAGCCTATCAACACGTCAGTGCAGTCAGGACAAGTGTCCACAGAGCACTGTCATCCGAAGACGTCTGTGTCTCCCGGCCAGGACGGAAAGAGCACTGGTGCATCCGTTCGGTTCAGCGAGCTGATGATTGCCTCAGACGAAACCTCCATCTCAAATGGAGGATTCAGTCAAGAGGAACAAGTTAAAACAAAGCTTTTTGTTCAGTTTCATCAATGCATTGCACATACAGGCATAGCATGTTTCATCTGTGAAGTCAAAGAAGCACTTGTCTATATTTTCTAGAATCTAGAACATATTTAATCATTATAATCCTAGTTTGGCTCCTCTACCCAAAACCTTTCACTGTCCAGTAGTCAGACTATTTTTCTCAAGCTGTTTATAGTGGCTCATTTCCATAGTTATTTCTCATCTCATTATTTCTTTGTTTTCAATAGCCAATTATGCTTCCATTACTGCTTTTATGGCACCATGTCACAAACAACATGACGTACAGCTCTTCAAGATAAAAGCCATAACAGATTAGCCACCTAAAATATGATTTACAATAAAACCAACAAGATAGTCTTCAATATTGATATGTCTGCAGCACTCATTGAGAAGATAATGGTGATGAAGGATCAATGTGTTTTCTCTCAGGGTCACAAGCCAATGTGTACAAAGCCATTCAAATATGGAATGTCTTAAAGGGGTAGTTTGCCCAAAGTTGAACATTCTATTATCATTTACAAAACTTCATGTCTTTCCAAAACAACATGTGTGACTTTTTTCCACTGAACATGTAAAAAGATATTTTGAAGAGCACTGAGGTATAAACATCACTGAACCCTAAAAACCCTATAAAAAAAGAGTTTTTTAATATTTTGTTTTGGAATTAACAGAAAAAAACAATAATTATATATTTAAAATTACAATTATTTTAAACTATTTAGGACAAAATTCTGTACACTGACCCTTTTAACAAATTAAATTGTCTATATTTGTTAAATAAATACAAAAATAAATTGAACTAGGAAAGAATATTGTACAAAGACTTGTACAGTGGTAGAAAAAAATCTTACTAAAAAAAACACTGGATCAACTTGCCACCTATATGCATGTTAGGGTTAAGTAAGTAGAGATACAGTACATTTTTGATTCCATGATGTCTTTGAATTCACTCTTTCTTCAAAAACTTATCTGGAATAGTTCCTCTGGGAGGAATTATGAGAAGGCAGATAAATTATAGCCACGCTGGCCCACGAGATGTATTTACTCAAACAGGGTAATTATCAATTATGCCTGAATCTAATGAAGCTTTTTTCTCATCTGAATTAAATCTCACAAGAACCACTGATCTCTGCTGATGCTGCAGTGTTGTGTATATATATATATATATATATATATATATATATATATATAATGTTATTACGACACAATTCTGAGAACCTTTTCCTTTTAAGATTCTGTTTCAGTGGCAGAAGGAATTGATTAAGAAGTCATGTTCCAAAAGGCTTTTTTCTCTTTAAGGAGGGAATCCCCATCTAAGCCTGCTGTTATTTCCTCCATTATTCTTTACTGGCTTATCTTGTTAAGAACTTTACTTTAGGAGAATTGAAGCGCTGAAAGTGGTCTACAAGTGTGAAAGTATTGAGTTGTACACTTTAGATGCACAATCAAACACTTCCATCATCACCCAGAATATCTGTCAGCACTGGAGAACTGGAAATGTGTGCTACATCACGATGGGTCCATTAACTTAATGGACAAAGGGTGGTTGTGAAAAGGAAAAAAAAGATAGAGAGTGTGTTAGAGAGACAGGAGGGGGCTGGGACAGTAACCTTTGGGCTTTTTATTGGAATGAGATGACACACTCGAGGAGCTCTTAAATGAATGGCGTCTGTAGTGCGGTTTCTGCTGAGAGGGTTGCCCTTTTCTTTGCAGCTGCGATGCTGGGTCTGATCTGTGGTTCAACACTTCCTTTTCTAAAGGTTAGCTTCAGTTTCACAAAAATACTTTTTTAAATAGCGGCATCGTGCGAAATAACGCTATTTCATTACGACAAGCTGCGACTCATATAGAAAGTGCTCTAAATGCAATTACCAACATTCTTATCGTTGTTATTGTCCCATTTGAGGATTCTAATGTTCATTGGTTCTTTTTGAGGACTCTACTCTGAGCAGTTAATTATATAATCATTTTTAATGTCCACGCGCCATCATACAGACGAGACACGCTTCCATAATTCCTCGCTCCATTGCACTTACAGAGATTGCTGTTTTAGAAATTACACCCAAATTGCTCTCAGCTTTCCGGCCAGATAACACCCAAGGACCTCACATACAACTCGGAGGATTTCCTTGTATCACCTTAAATGAGAAAGACAGGCGTCTTAAAGTGGACTTATCAAGAATGTACAGGGAAAATTTCACAGTTGGCCTACCAGCATAAACACACACACACAGCTCCTCGTCCTTCACAGTTAAAAAACAAGCTCTTCTGGGATTTTCATATTACATATTTCTTTGTAAATCTCTGTGGCTCAAAAAATGCTTAAAGAGTGCTGATGTCATACTTCATACTTATTATGATTTATTATAATAAAAAAAACAATACACACAGTTTATCTATATCCTGCACCTTTGTTCTTTAATGATTAGAGCTTAAATGACAGGTATTGTGAGATACCAAAGTTTCTGAGCACGGGCAACGTTTAAGTCAAGTCGGGGGAAAAGAAAAAATTGCAAAAACAAAAAGCAAAAACAAGTTTTACATTTGCTTTAAATTATTACTTATAAGTACCAAAACCACGTCCTGCAAGGTGTCAAAGCAGTTAATAATAACAGCACAGTCCAGAATAACTTAAAGAGGTTGAACTTTCTACAGTCTTTTACTGGAAGTTAATTTACTGGTTGAAATGGCCCAATCTCAAAGTTTGAACTGGATCTCGCTCTGAACGCATGCTGTCTGTGGAGGTTTGGCCAGTCCACATTCCAGAATTAAATCACTGAGTGTGCTCTAGCCTTAATGTACATCTATTTTCACATATATTCTGCACTGAACAAAAACTGTGGCGTTTTCAGCAGTGAATGAATTCTGACCACCTTAAACACCTCTGATTGGCCGTTGCATTCAAGAAATCAATAGAAATGCCTGTGATTGGCTTGATGAACGCAGCAAAAATCTGTTGAAATAGAAATGTTGATGTTTTCTAGATTGCAAACACAAACGCCCACTGGATTGACACAGAACCAGGCATGGGCTTAGCTAACCGCTCCAAATAGGGAAAATTTCAGTACCCACTGATACCAAAGTTGGTACTTTTAACAACAATATGTAGCTGATTGGTTCTTTATGCATCAGCAGCCAATGAGATTGCTGCTTAACATTGAAATACTTGGTTAGGGCCTGCTTTAGCAGTTGGAACATGCTTCAGAAACCCTTCACCTTACAAGCTCCACCTGTATAGATCTGCTATGGGGTTATTCGTATGCTATTTGGGATATTTCATATATGTTGTATGCAGCAGCAGAATTTCTTACATGATCACAGCAGCATGCTGTGGATGCACTGGCATTATCAAGTCTGTATTTGCTCTGCTGCAGCAGCAACAGCATAGCAGAACTATTCCCATCAATTTGGCCCCCTTCTAAATATTTTTATTTGGACATTATGAAAGGGCAAAAATCTTATTGAACACCAAACTACTCCTACAATTTCTGCTATTAATATTATATATGTTCATGGGTGCTTCTTTATTGATATTGACCTTTTTTAAGCAAATCAACTGAGCTGTAAAAGCCACGTGATTAATCATTCTGGAGCTGCAGCAAAACATTTTGACATGCCATAAAAACATCAATGGAGCAGACATAGAAAAAGCAGTCCATTTCATGCTTTAAAGAGCCCTGCTTTTGAATGAATAGATGAATGAATGAATAAATAAATAAACATCTACTATAATATGATGAAATGTGATATTTAGGAAAAATACATCCAAATATAATATATGATAAAATATAATATATACATGGTTAATTCTGAATGGAGAAAATGCTTTTTGCCCTCATGTTAAAATCATGTTAACCAGCCAAACCAGCCAAAAAAATAAAATTAAATTTGCAGACCATAACCACAATGGAATATGAGATAATTTTCTTGTTTCACTGCCTCACTGGACTGCCAAGAGTTTTACATAAATTGGATTAAAATGCAAAATAAACATTTCTGTTTCTGAGATAAGCACACTTTTTCTGAATTAAAACACGCAATGTGATAAGGTCATATAATAATTTGTAAAGAAAATTGTAGGCAGAGTACAAAACTGCACAGTATCCATTAAGTAGATACTATTCCATTCAGAATATAATATAGCCATAACACATACATCAACTCATTCAACAATCCTGTCAAAGATAATCATATGTAGCACCAGCTCTTTGCACAAACACCTCTATTAGGACACTTACATTACATTCACATACTAGACTCAACACTGAAGTGACACCTGCTAGTAGCCAGCCATACTAGATATTTCAAAAAAGATTTTTTTCACAAACATACTGGATCTACAAGAGGTCAAGAGTCAATGAATTCCTTCTGAAATTCCCTGATTGGATCGCAGTCTCAAACACCTGCAGAAAGAGAGATAAGCTACTTATCTTCGAAATGTTCCAAACCCCAGTGTTTCCGCATCCTTTCACAGTGGATTATGGAGAAACACACATAAAAAGAAATATAATTGCTCGTTTACTGTTGTAATTACAGCGTCGCAGAGCTTGGCAAAGAGTTTTCTTATAGTCACAGCATTATTAAATGCAAATTTAAATCGGCAAATTAACTAAAGCAATGATGATATTCGTGTTGATATATTTTAGTTTGTTTCACTGTGCACTAAACTGGAAAAAAAGAAAATAACTGACTTAATTATTGCTGTTTTCTTTAAATATAGCCTGGAGCCAGCAAAGACTCTCTGTTATTCCTCCTCAGGGTAATCATAAATGAGCTGCAACTCCTAATGACTATTTAATTAGCGACTAAAATGACTGAAATAATGAAAGGGATTTGTCATGGCTTGACTGTCAAATGAATGCATTAATTTACACCATCCGTAGGTTTACATACTGCTTGCAGAATCAATAAGATCTGTTTAATTTTTTTTTTTTTTTTTTATAAAACAGAAAATATATTTGTAAATATATAAATAAGAAATTGCATGCATAAAAGACTGAACGGTCTCAAAAATGTGGTCTAACCAAACCTCAAGTTCTCCTCATGTCTGGCAGCTGTTTTGGCTCCTACAGGCAGAACGCTGAACATCATACAGGCAGAGTCACATTCATTTGGCAGAAACGCTCTCTGACTAAACAAGTGTGTGATTTTGTTGCACAATGGTGATTCATTTTCAAGGAGATTTTGTTCGGCAATCTGTATGGCTGCCTTCCATGATGTATCATCTGTTGACAACAGTCTGGTGTGCATTGTATGATTAATTAAATGTGTACCTTTCTGCCATCAGGCGATTTCATAAATGCTTAGTTTGACAACATCTGTACACATTTTCATTTCATGTGACAGATCATGTCATTTTGTGCACATTTTGTGCAATTTAATCAATAAATCACCTTTCAGTGTCACAAATTCTCTTTTATTTAATAGTGTTGTTTACAACAGCAAGCACCAATATTTTTACAAAATCTCTAACCCAAGTATTCAACTTTAGCGTGTAATTTAGCTTTTGCTGTTTGCGTGCATGAATCGTGCAGCGTATTGAGGAGAGGTGTGTTATTATTACTTTTCTAAGAATTCAGGCTTATGATTTTCATCAGTAGATGATAAAACAGATGAATAAATCCCACTGAAGGAGAGACTTGAGAGAGATCTCGAGACCAGAATATCATGGTGACTTGGAGCTGGGTTCTTGTGAGAAATAAACCACCAAGCAACCACCCAGATTACTATAGCTGTACCAACTGGTACAGAGCATCAGTTCTTTTGACAGCACTACTAGTAACTACAAAGAAGAGCTGCGCGAATACATAGCAGCATCTTGGCAATCACCTCAACATCTTGCACCATTATTGCACAATAAACAGCAACAAATACAGATTCAATCAAAAGTTTCTTTATCAGCATCTATGGTTCTGTGAAGAACTTTAACATCCATAGAACCTTTCCATTGCACAGAAGGTTCTTCATTGTGAAATTGTAGCATCATGCAAAACTCATTTTTGGAAAAGTTTTTTTTTTTGATGTTCCTATACAATAGTGATTTATTAGTCAGCCTGAGAGTCAGTGGTCACCTTAAGGCCATGTAGAGTCCAAATGTACTGTATCCCAGTCTGTTTATTGAGCAGTGATGAAAGAATCAGCTGGTAATGTATTCTGATAAAGTTTGCTGTGGTGAATCACAGTAAGTAGCCATCTAATGCCTGCTGGTGGCAGCCTGTTTAGTGCACAGCGCAAGTCAACAAATGTTAGCCTTCCGTCTGGAGCCGGCTTTAGTGCACATGCTGTTGCCCTGATCTCAAGCTCTTATGGTCTCTCAGTTTCTAAGGCACTAAGCATGGTCATTAACCATCAACATGGTCACTTTCCTGTGTAAATGTACAGGGGTTGATTTGGTGTCCAGAAACCCATATGCATGGACTTAATATGACCATGGGGAAAAGGATTTAATGTTTGACCACAGTATAGTTCCACTATTTACTCTCATGTTGGAAAACATGTTTTTGACATCTTGTTAAATAGCGAGTAAGCTTGTGGCAAGCATAATAGATGTTATTTTTCTTAATTGAGGAACTATGTGACCATTAATACTTAAGCAATGTTTTTAATTTGTTGGCTTTTTAAAGATGCTGCAAATGCCCTTTGGCGATAGCACCCTACATAAATATCATGAGAGGAATTTTTCAATTAAGTTTCAACATGAAGCTCCTACTCTTTGATTGACAACCACTCCAAAACCATTTTACTCTTTTGCAGTTTGCCCTTGGCGATAGAAATTGATATGACATTGTTATACTTATAGCTATGCTAAGTGACAAGGGTAAATTGGAGCTGTCTTGAACTTTCTAAAAGTTCCATTGCATTCCTGCATCCTAAAAATTGCTGGTCTAGACACTCAAAGACAGACTTGACTGATTCCTCACATAACATCATTTAAATAAAAAAGGCATGAATAATACACAGATGTATTATTAAATGTTGCAGGATTTAAATTTCAGATATTTGCTTTGTATAAGATGCTTTTATACAAACATGCATTGAAGCTGCGTATTTTTACAGTATTTTTTAAATGTTTTGCTGGCACCATTTTCTATCCTTTACCCACACAGAAACAACTGAACCACTGAAGAACACTTAAGTACAAAATGTAAAATTTTCGGAAAACTGATGCTGATTCATATGCATCTATTATTTCTAAAGTATTTCTAATTCTATGAATTAATAAAACAACTCAACAAAGGAAAAAATTAGTGCAAAGGAGTATATAAATCTTGTAAACCAAATGTTTCTTGTTTGGCAAGTATTCGTTAAGAAAATATGTCATTTAAATCCCACTTGCTTGATATAATTTGAACAGTGTTCATGATTCTGAGCAGAAGTCATTTAGATTTATTATTTTGTGCATATGCAGACTTGTTAGGTTCCAGTCTAACTTTGTTTTGTTTGGTTTGAAGCTCCATAAAAACGTTTTGTGCATATTTATCTCTTCTCAGAAGTTGAAAAATATGAAGTAATGTTTACTTCATATAGGACCAATCCTGTGGGATTCAGTGCAGAGCAGCTCTATTAATCAAACTGATACATCTCTGTTCTAGCTCATGTTTTTAATGATACTGGGGATTTCTAAGGTCTTTGATTGATTGCATTCATTGTTGTGATGCATTCTTATCAATGACTCTGATTTTGGTTGACTCAACTCGGAAATGTTCAATTTACAATCAAGCTGATGATGCCAGGAAGGAAATACAGCTGTACTCTTGGGAGGGTTTCTGAAATTGCACATTTCCAGAGTTGAATCAACAAATTGAGAGATTAAGTCCTCAGACACAAGTTTGTAATATAATCAACATTCAGAGAATGTTACGTTGTGATACTTTCATGAATGTGTTACACTTTGGTGTCTCATTATCTTTATTCTCGAGACTATTATATATTGGTGACAAACTACTATATAGAAAATTTAAATGAACCTAGCATGGAAAGTAACTAGTCTTAATTTAGATGTCCCTCATGAAAACTGGTCATTTGGGCCTGTGCTTGTATCAAACAAATAAAATCTATTAAACTCATATTCAAATGCTTGTTTAATTATTTTAATTACCAGAAACATCATTTTTTAACTCTTTCACGTTGCATTCAATTGAATTACCACATTATTTCCACCCCCAAATAACAGAAAAAGAATTCTGTAATCACCATTTCTTCTTCAACATGAGAAAGACAAGTAAATATTTTACAATTCTACAAATTTTTATTTCTTTTACATACATATATCAATACCAGCAACTCTACTGTGATAAATTACAATATAGCCTACTTGCAACACTCTTATCAATTCTGGCAGATTAATTATCAAATCACTGAAGAAAAGAAATTGTTAAATTAGGATGGATATTAGTCTTCTTTTTGAAGGCTTTCCTTTGTTATTCACTGCATTGCGTGGGACTCAGACTTGCACATTTTATCTTCCACGCTTCATGCCCCGAGTCCATAGCACAATAATCAGCAACCAGCACACATGCAAACTAACAATTCTACCCATGGCAGAGTCACCCTAAAGCTGACCCCCAGAATATCTCACAAAATGCTTTCTACTCTCTCAGCAGGAGTTTCTTCTCTGGCCCTGTCTCCTCAGCATGGTGACACACTGCAGCCAGATGAGCAAACACAACTCATCCTGTAACGCACTTATCAGATCTCCTCCTCCATGTCATCCAGCTGAGAGCTACAATGATACATCATTTGGGCCAGAAGCCCTTGTTAGCATCACAAGATGGTCATCACAGCGAGAGGCTGTTTTTTCCATCACCATAATCAGAGATTTTCTATATACCCGCCCAAGGACAAACACATGACTGTTTAAACTCACTTTATAAGATCTGGCTTAAACAACTGTGGAGCCCACAGCTGGGAGGGCCAATTTTCTGGTCCCTTCACCTGTAGACAGAATGCTGGTCTGTTCTGATTTGGCAGTTTTGGACTTGCCAGACAAGACTGGGTTTCAATTCACAAGCGGCTCACCGCTAGAAAAGCAATCTCAATACTTTCAAGTCCTTACATTGTATTTTGGATTTGGTTTCATCACCATGAAATAGTTTTATTTTAAAACTGCCATTCATTGTGAGTCTATGCAAAGGAGCTTTCGCTATCCGTCAGGCACATTTATCTACGGGCTATTTCATGTACAAACACACACTCACCGTCAGACATGTCCTGATTCTGAGCACTGTGAATTTCTCACCTCACTGGTGTGACTGTCAGTACTCAATAATTGAGATGTCTTAAAGATTGATTTTTCAGAACTTGTTCGGGGAATGTTGCATTTACTACAGCCCCATCTAACAAAAATATGTCCTAGGAGTATTTAGCTAATGTTTCCATTAAGTTATGGTAATGCTATTTCTGAATATTCTCTGTTCAGAATGACTAGCTTTTAAAAATGTTTCTTGGTTATGCAGATGTTAAGGGAACATTATGTGGACACAACTTTTGAATGCCCTCTGAACATTCTGAAACAAGTAACACCAAAAAGTGTGAATATTCTAAAATGACTATGAATGAATATTCCATTAGCGTTACTGGAACAATGTTTGATTAAAACGTGGAGCGAACTTTGCCAGATTACCTTAGCCAAAGTTCCCTGCTAGATGGAGTAGTTTTCTATACGCCTGTTTGACTACAAGCATTTATTCTGAAATTAGAAATGAAATTATTATGATTGGACAAAAGAAAGAATTTAAAAACACCCTGATTTGATTTTTACAACTCTAGATTCGTTATATTGTTTTTCACTTTCTGTCAATCACTTCTGGCATAATGTTAATTTTTAATTGTTCTATAAAAACAGTCTCTAAGAAACTGATAAATTAGAAAGAAATTCATGTGTCTCTCAAAATGTAGTCTGTAGTCAAATCTGCCTAGAATATGAACTTACAAGATTCAAATAATTTTTTTGCAAGTAAAAGCAACTAGCTTTTGTAAAACATCTAGCTTCACAATGAAACAGCAAGTAACACATTGCATTAAAGGGATAGTTCACCCAAAAATGAAAATGCTGTCAGTAATTACTTGCCTTTATGTCATTCTAAACCCGACCTTCGTTCATCTTTAATACACAAATTAAGATATTTCTGATGAAATTTAAGAGCTTTCTGACCCTACATAGACAGCGATGCAACTGACATGTTCAAGGAACAGAAAGGTAGTAAAGATATTGTTCAATTAGTCCATGTGACATCAGTGGTTCAACCGCAATTTTATGAAGCAAGAATACTTTTTGTGCCAAAAGAAAACAAAAATAACGACTTTATTCAACAATTTCTTCTGTTCCATGTCAGTCTTCGATGTGCGTTCACTAGAGTACCACAAGGCATGCGTGTGATGCTGCTGATGCAGGAGCCAGAAGAGAAGAAATTGTTTTCTTTGAGCATACAAAGTATTCTCATTGCTTCATAAAATTAAGTTGGAACCACTGATGTCTCCTGGATTATTTTAACAATGTCCATACTGCCTTTCTGGGCCTTGAACATGGTAGTTGCATTGCTGTCTATGCAGAAAGCCCTCGGATTTCATTAAAAATATCTTAATTTCTGTTCCAAAAATGAACAAAGGTCTTACAGGTTTGTAAAAACATGAGGGTAATTAATTAGTGACCGAATTTTCCTTTCTGGGTGAAGGTAAAATTTTGAAGTAAAAAGACACAAATAATATTTTCTTGTGACCTGAACATATTTAAATAATCTTTGTTTTCTTTTCAACTTTGACAGTATATAAAAGGCCAACCTATGAGCATAAAAACATTTTCTTTTCTTTGGCTCTGTCTCTCAGGATGTTTGGTTTAATGTTCCTAATTTCCATTATTCGCCCTTAAATTCATAATTTAAACTTCTATTGCTTGATCGATATTCATTTTAACTTTCAGACTGCAAATGAAATATTGAAAACAGCACAGATTGAAATTTAATCCATTGCAATGCCAATGGTCACGCTTTTTGCACACAGCTCTCAAAGCATCATTATTGTCTTAGTGCATCACTTCATCAGAGGATGAATGGACACTGGACACACTGAAATTAGTGTATGGGTATTTTGGTAAAATGTTAGCTTGTATTTTTAGTTTTCTAGTTTGTTCTTAGTGACTACAATCCTTGACGTAGAAGATAAGTATTGACGTCCACCCATCCCAATACGTAAGACAGTCTTCTCCTGTGTGCTCTCTCTCTCTCATCCCACTCTCGCACACACACACACACTTGTAAAACAGGGGGTTAGGGGTTGGACCACAGGGAGGGGTGTGTCTCTATAAGACGACCGTGCAACAGCATCCTCTTAGGAAACAAACAGAAGCAGGCGATAGGAGAATATAACCGCCTTCAGTTTCAGCAGATCTGCTCAGGACAGGTGCCTGAACCGCACACAGCTCAGGTAGGCTAACTCAAGGGAGAAACACTTTATATTCACATCAGTTTACTCAGGTCACTTTGCACAAATCTGTTAGCTGATTATTTGTAATTTAGCATTGTGCAATATAATGTATTTTTCCATTAAACTTAAATGGATAGTTTACTCATTTACTCATCCTCTTGTCCTTCCAAACCTGTAAATAAAATACTTTCTTCTGTGTTATATCTTCTTTTGAAAGAAAGTGATTCAAGTTTTGAATGGCATGAGGGTTTAACTGAGAATATTTTTTAGGTGAACTTTCTTATTAGATCAGGAGTTTATTTTATCAGTAACTATTCTGTACACTTTTATCAGCAATTATTAGTTGACCGCATGCAAGAAGTAAAAAATAAAAATGTTTCCACAATTAACTGACATAAAGCATCAAATCATGTATAAAAATTATGGTTTATGGCTGTTATACATCTTCTCAAACCTATTTGTGTGAATGACAGAGACATATTTTTCACTTTGCTTTCATAATTGTGTCATCGATTGAAACATAGTGAAATCAATGCATTTCTTTACAGGGCATAATCCAGGCTACTATAGACCCAATTAAATTTTAGGGAGAAATTTACTGTACTCTGGGGTGTTTAATAAAGCTAAGAGGAGCATTGGCAGTATTGTGAAATATTTTTGAAAAGGAGCTGACTTTTGGTGCATAAAACGCCTGGCACTTGCTCCATTCATGGACCATTACCATGTAATTTTCTACTATCTTTGGCCAGTGCCTACAAATGTCTTATCTGCTAGAGTTAGTTTGGATTTAGTGCTCAGGTTTCATAGTCATTCTTTAATTTCACATGAGGTCATTTTGAATTAGCCTATAAATATCATGGATCAATTCTGCCTAGGGTAATTCAGAATCTAGCTTTCTGATGTAGCACCTTGCTAGATAATTGTATACTTGTTCTATATCACAGAGTGTCCATAAAAGCTTGGTTGGAGCTGAGATTGTAAGAATTGAGGCTATGATCATAAATAAAAAGTGGAAATACTTCTCAAAGAAAGAAAGACTGGCTGACTTTTAAAAAAAGTGTTTTAAAAATGTGATTCCTTCTATGCAAATTTCTATTGATTCCTTCTATGCAGATTCTTAATTTTGTATGTTATATAAGAACATTACATTTAGGTGATTGTGTAATGATGCCAATTGCCTCAGTTCCTCTTTTTAAAAAAAGTGTAAAGACAAATCCACATGATGAATAATAGAAAATTTCCACAAGTACAATACAAAAATCATTAAGGATAGGTGCAGCTAGGATTTTTGGTTCTAAGAATAGTCAGATTATTCCTTGAAAGGCCCTGAGGTAAACGTATCGGCTCATCCAAAACTCATGGCACAATTTTAGCCATTGTGAAATTGAAACCTGATTAGCTGTCCTTGCAGTGCATTAAATTTTCTGATGCACAAAAAGCATAATCATAAGCATAAAAGCAATATATATATATATATATATATATAAGATTAAGTGACCTAATACATACGAGGCACATACTGTAAAGTATTTTGAAATAGCATAAATTACCAAATTTTCACATATAAATATTTTTTTGCCTTTTTTGTTATATATATATATATATATATATATATATATATATATATATATATATATATATATATATATATGAACAGTACAGTAGATATGAAGGATATAGGCACTGAATCCTGAAAAAGCCTTGTTCGAAGATGAATGTGCAGTGCAGTGCAGTGCAGTGCAGTGCAGCACTGATGTGACTCAGATTTATTATTTCTTTCAGTTATTTTTATACATTCTAAGTATATTATCTACCATCCACCAGCTTCCATACTTTTTTCAGCTATTTCAATGTATCCAGACTAACATGACTGTTTGATACTGGTCTACGAAAAGAAATGTTAAACTGCATTGGTGTGAAGGACTGCACTGCAGGAGGAGTTTGTCCTTAATGATATTTCATCAAGGAGTTTCTCTGCCCTTAAAGTCAGTTTAACAACTGCATTCTATACAGCAGATGAAACAATTACTTTCACATCATAAGCATGAAAACAACCTTAAGCTTTTTGATGAGATAATCTATTGTTATGTCATGCACATCAATGCAAAGCCCGTCCTGAAGGCTTTGTTTAAGTGTGGTGAATCCATCTATCCCAGCCATTGATTATTTAGCATCAAAGAAACAGTTGTGGTCACTGGGCGAATTTTCCATTCAATTTGTGGATGCATTTATCTACTATTGAGTTTGCAGGTGTAAGTGCACAAATTTGTCTTTGACCTTCATGGGCTGCAGCGGCCCTACTGAGACATACAGGTGAAGCTGTCGATCTGTGTGTTTGCCACTGATGTGAGGTTTTCATTATTTCAGGAGAGATCTCAACAACACAGCTCAGATTGGATCAAACATATAAGAGATCAAAATATAAAATTAAACATTTTCTCATCAGATTCTTCTAAAGCCAAATTATTATCCACCTTCATTATGAAGCTCTAGACTCTCACTGTACACCAACAATTGTTCCATTTTTATTTCTCCTAAGGAATTTAAGGAGAAACATAAATGATCCTTAAGTGAAGCCTAACAGAGACACATCAATGCTGTGTAATGTACTGTAAGAGCAACATATGAGCAATAAAATCTTCCTCGGAGGTGTTGTTCCATCATTTGTCATTTCATTGACAAGTTTATAGCCAATAATAATGACACTTTTACACATCAACTATTGGATACTAAAGGCTCTTAGCCTAGGTTAATAGCGGATTAGTAATAATGGTCATTGATTTCTTCTTTTCAAACTTATCTAATGTGTCATGCTTGAAGGACACTGACATCATTAATCCAAACCAGGTACAGCAGTTAACGTCATATAGTCTCCACCCAACAGCTAGCCCATCATGATCATCATATTCGACTATTTCTTTAGTTTATGGTGGTAGTGTCATATTTCTCTATATGTCATCAGAATTACGTATTTACAGCAGTTTCTCTAAGCCTTCCATCTGCAGTTGCACAATTCTGATCTAATTAAATATAGCAGTGGGCTGTCCGTCTCCGCCACTGAAAACCCCTCTGGTATTTAACTTTGATTATTATGCGTTTGATTAAGAAATGAGCTGTGCAAATCAGCCCCGTTTACCTCTGGAGTTTAATTTAGTGTTTTTAGACCGTATTTGGCATACATTGAAAATCTCAGGAGATAACACATCTGAAATGATGGACAATATCTACACAACAGGAGCAACTGGTGATGGAGACGGGAAATGAAGCAGAACATGGAATTCTTTCCACTTGCTATGTTTACCAGACAATGTCTGTCATTTCTCATCATGATATGTATGAGTAATGACAGAAATGTTTCATTGTACTCATTAGAAGACAGTTCACAGGGTCTTATCTCCTTTTATCTAATTGGAATATGGAAAAGAAGCTGACAGTGGAAGATGGATTAAAATAGGAAATGTATGGGTGAAATTAACACTTAAATTGTGTTTAAGCTGCTCAGAGTAGACTGTGTGTCTGTGTCAGATTCTGCATAAAATCCATACTAAGGCTACGTCCACACGAAGCCACAGCTTTGCCTATCAAATTAATTTTTTTCCCCTCATCGGCATTCAAACGAAACCACGAAACCAACACAAAAAAGATGTAGCATACTCGCCAGACCAGTATGTGGCGCTGTAATTCTCAGTTAAAACTAAAAGCGGAGAAGAAGACTTGGACTATGCGCATAAACCTTGTGCGTAGTATACAAACAAACATGGAAAAATACATTAATTAGTCTGTGTTAATGTTAGTTAATAAAAAGATAATCATTCAGTGTTTCTTCACATTTTTGTTGCTGTTACTTGACATAGTGGTGTCTGACTAGGGGCGAGAAGTGGGCTGATGACATCATCGTTTCAGAGAATATACAGTTTCGCTGTCTACATGATTTATCCACTCTGGGACCCGGTTTAAAAAAATATCGGTTACACTCTCCCAAAACGCCGGATCTGTGTGGACGAAACACCTATACGACACAAAATGTATGCGTATATAGCTAAAAGTGTGGACGGGGCCTAAAATATGCTGCTCTGATCCACCTAGTCCCTAGTATCCTAATGCTGCTTTTCAACTGTAAATGCAGATAAAATGAAGCTGAGTATGTATTTAATTTATAATTACGTACTTTTAAACATTTTTTTTATTTATCATTTCATGTTTTTTTGTTTTTTTTTGGAAACCCACTTCAGTACAAAACATGAAATGGATTATTGTGAGACAAAATTTTAAATAAGGAATAAAGCAACCTTGTGAGAGACGGTCATTTTGCAAGATATAGTTTTAATTGAATGAATTCAACAGTGAGCTATGAATCAAACTATGCGTGTAACAAAGGGAGTAGTGACGACGAAGTGGAGATCCAATTGCAGGCTTTATTAAAAGAGTGTAGACAGAACAGGCACAGTCAGACACCAGCAAACAATCACATTCAAGGTACAGGCAAAAGGGTAATCCAACAAGACAGGCAAAGAAAAATACATTATATAGAGAATTTATAAAACAAAGAATGAGAGATGCTGAAAATAAATATAAAATATATAAAAATAAGTTAATATCTTACGCGTATGTAGAAAAGAATATTATAGTAAATTGTTGAATAAAAATAAAAATAATATTAAAGGAATATGGGACATATTAAACAGTAAAATTACAAACAATTCTGGGCAACAAAGTTATCCTCATTATTTTATTGATAACAACACTATAAAGGACAATATGGCTGATGTGGTTAATAGCTTTAACAATTTTTTTGTGAGTGTGGGACCAAATTTGGCAGAAGAAATTCCGGATACATTGTCATCTGAAGATTGGAGTGAAAATTGTATAGAAAGGAATCCCAACTCAATGTTTCTTGCAGAGGTGGAAGAAAAATAAATAATAGATATTGTAAATAATTTTAAATACAAAACATCTACCGATTCCAATGAACTTGATATGAAAATTGTGAAAAAAGGTAATTGAGGGGATCTCTAAACTCATCGTCGTGCTTGGATATTACTTGTGGTGTCCCCCAGGGGTCAGTTCTAGGTCCAAAAATATTTGTATTATATATAAATGATATATGCAAAGTTACAAAGATTGTAAAACTAGTTCTGTTTGCGGACGATACAAATATTTTTGTTCTGGGGGGAATTTACAGGAGTGGAGACTATTACTTCAGCCATTAATAATTTTAAAAGATGGTTTGATAGAAATAAATTATCATTAAATATTAATAAAACTAACTTCATGTTATTTGGTAACTGTAAAAAGAGTATACAAGTCCGGATACAGGTAGATGTGGTGGATATAGAATGGGTTAATGAAAATAAGATTCTTGGGGTGATAATAGATGATAAAATATGTTGGAAATCTCACATAAAACATGAACTTAATAAACTTTCAAGAAGTATTTCAATACTGAATAAAGCAAAACATCTTCTGAACTACAAATCACTCCACATTCTTTACTGTGCGGTGGTTTGGGCCATACATACATTCATGTATACATTCACAAATGTATTATTTTTTAAAATCAAAGACATTGAAATTTACTGATCTGGTTTTTATTCAAACTACACAAATAATGTATAAAGCAAAAAATAACTTACTTCCTGGCAATTCAACAACTGTTTCTTAATAGGGAAGGGAGATATAACATTAGGGGTGAGTGCAACTTTAAACAATTATGTGTCCGCACAACATTAAAAAGTTTTGTGTTTCGATATGTGGAGTGAAATTGTGGAATAGATTAAGTTCAGAACTTAAACAATGTTCAAGTATGATTCAGTTTAAAAAGTGCTGTAAAAATATGTTTTTTTTGCAAGGTATAGAGAGGAAGGTCTTTGATTAGGTGACAGTTCATTTATATATTTTCAATTTTTTTTTCTGGTCAACTGGCCAACTGGTTAATTATTAAAAGTAGTGGAGAAGGGGAATAAGCTTATTGAATAAGCTTATGCTTCTTCCTACTCCTTTTCGGACATGTATAAGTTAAAAGGGGAAAAGGAAAGAAAAAATTTGAAATAATTGTATCATTATGACTATAACTGTTTGTATTTTTTTTTTTTTTTTTTTAAATGTTCGAAATAAAGTTTTTTCATTCATTCATTCAGTGGTCAGGACAGGCAGCAGTCAATCAAAAACAAGGTAAAAGTACAAGGATCAAAACACAAGAAAGGCAAAACTGGGAACATGGAAACCAGGAAAGACAGAAGGGCTAAACATTCAATCACCAGCGAAGACAGAGAGTGTGTGTGCTATTCTTAGGCCCCGTCCACATGAATGCGAGTATTTTCAAAACCGCAGGTTTTTCTTTGCAGTTTGACTGTTCGTCCACATGCAAACACTGCACCAGGTCACTGAAACGGAACATTTTTGAAAACTCCTGCCTGGGTGAATATTTTCAAAAACTCTGATTGCAGTGTTAACATGTAGACAGCGAAACCAGATATTTTGGCTTGTGACGTCTGAGCATGTGCTGTTATCTCTGCCTACTGGACACATTTTCATGCTTCTGATTGGTCAAAATGGCTTTACGGTTGAGATTATATCGCCACCTGTTGGCTTGGCATTAGTGGTGGAAATTATGATTCTTTCAAGAGATTCATTCATTTTCAGTTCGTTCACCAAAATGATTCGTTTAGAATCGTTCACTGATTCGTTCCGTGATCATTTCTTCGTATTACACAAAATATGCCAGCAGGTGGCAAAAAAGAGTGTATTGTGTGTTATGTCTTAAGTCAACAAATGTATTCACTTATTCAACTCGTTCATTGAAGGGCAAATTCGTTCACTACATTCAACAAATCACATGCTCCTCACATCTCATACTCAAAGGCTATTGGCTCGAGGTTGAGTAATTCTTTTACAGGATGAAATGGTTATTACCCGGTTCACTTAGCTGCGCATGCGCTGCTTATAGCACCGCGCTGCTGTGGAGGGAGGAATTTCAGTGAACGACAAATATGAGTCCGTGGATTATGTGAACGAGAATGATTCGTTCACCTAAAAGATTCTGTCACCTAAAAGATTCGTTCAAAAAGAATGATTCGTTCACAAATGACACATCACTACTTGGCATGCTCTTTACAGTGCTTCATAGCATGCTTTTGCGTTTTCATGTGGATGGAGATTTTTTTTTCAAATGAAAGAAGGAACAACTCCATTTATAAAAATACCAGTGTACGTCTGGACATGGCCTTATAGTCCTACTAATGTGAGACAGCTTTGAACTGATGATGAGATCTGATGAGTGACAGGTAATGCAGTTGATGAGTCCAGGCAAAGGATTATGGGAAATGAAGTCCTGAGTGAATGGCAAGGTCCAGAATAAAGTGCCCTCTAGAGGAGTTCATGGGCACTACAGTTGGAGATCGTGACAGTGTGATATAAAGTCACAAACACACACAAAAAAAGAATTTGCAGTTACAATAAATAGAGTTGCAATTGTAAGACATAAAAAAATATCACTGGGAGAGTAATAAATATTAAAAAACAAAGTTGCAATGGAACATGAATTCACAATTAATGCCACATTTCCACCGAAATTACCCGGAACATTTGTACCAGGAACTTTTTTTCCCAGGAACTTTTTTCCCCCCAGACCTGTTGCTTTCTGCGTTTCCACCGCGGTGTAAAGTACCGGGAAGATTAGGCAAATAGACTGGTGACGTAGGTCTGCGCGCGTTTCTCAATACAAAGTACGCTGATTTTGGACGTGCATTCTTGGTAGTGCGGACTTTGTGCATTCGACTCGGGAGTGTGATGTCCGCAACGACGCAAGTCCAGTAAATCTGCAAACGTACTTGATAACTTCAGTCAGCTGACCATGGCTACTGCTATTTTCCTCTCTGTATATTTACAATAAAACGAAATAGGATATCAAATACCACTGCCTCCTTTCGTTTTCATTTAAGAATAATAACAGCTGCAGAAATGTACTTAGTTCAGGGATATGTGTGTATATATACAGCCATTACAATGAAATGAAATATTATATAGATTTGCCTTTTTTATTTTCATTTTAACATATAGATAAATTGAATACAGACCAAAGATAACCTGTTAGATTTACCCCGCAGCTGAATTATATTTTATGTTTAACCACTAAAGAGACATCAGAGCCAGCGGCACACATCAGAAGGTCTAGCCGAGGTGAGGCTGCATCTCGGCGGATAGATGATCACTGAGCTCCCGCTGATCGCGTGGAGCTGACCGTCTCTGAGATCGGCGAAACACATTTTTAAATAGGCGCTGTCTTTATAAATAAACCACAGATTTGAGTTTTAAACAACTACATTCTCGCCTGAAATACTTTTAAAATTACATTTCATGACACAATAAAACAGTAATACTTTGAACATGATCCGAATAAATGGTGGTTGAACTCAATCAATGCTGCGTGAACTCAACTCGCTTTGGCTACTGCAATTTTCCTCTCAGTATATTTACAATAAAACGAAATAGGATATCAAATACCACTGCCTCCTTTCGTTTTCATTTAAGCATAATAACAGCTGCAGAAATGTACTTAGTTCAGGGATATGTGTATATATATTACAATGAAACGAAATATTATATAGATTTGACTTTTTTATTTTCATTTTAACATATAGATAAATTGAATACAGACCAAAGAAAACCTGTTAGATTTACCCCGCAGCTGAATTATATTTTATGTTTAACCACTAAAGAGACATCAGAGCCAGCGGCACACATCAGAAGGTCTAGCCGAGGTGAGGCTGCATCTCGGCGGATAGATGATCACTAAACTCCCACTGATCGCGTGGAGCTGACTGTCTCTGAGATCGGCGAAACACATTTTTAAATAGGCGCTGTCTTCATAAATAAACCACAGATTTGAGTTTTAAACAACTACATTCTCGCCTGAAATACTTTTAAAATTACATTTCATGACACAATAACAGTAATATTTTGAAAATGTTGATCCGAATAAATGGTGGTTGAACTCAACCAATGCTGCGTGAACTCAACCAATCAGGATGTTTAGCGGCCAAGTCCCACCCCCGAACGTTCTGGAACTTTTGCCGCGTTTCCACCACAGGAACTTTACCCAGGAACTAGGGACTTTGGCCTGGTACTCGGTGTGTTTCCACCGAAGGAACCAGGAACTAAATAAAGTTCCGAGTAAAAAAATGCCCCTCAGAAAGTCCCTGCTGGCGAGGTGGTACTTTTTCAAAGTTCCGGAACTTTCGGTGGCGGGACTTGGCCGCTAAACATCCTGATTGGTTGAGTTCAAGTTCCTGCGGTGGAAACGCGGCATAAGAGAAATAGTTGCAACTGTGAAAAAAAAACACATTGTGCAATATATTATATTGCACACTTTGCAATATAAAGTTGCAATTCTGTGATGTAAAATGATATTGTGAGATATAAAGTCTGAACTGTGAAATAAATCACAATTATGTGAAATTAATTCACTATTAAAAGAAAGTTGCAACTGCCAGATAGGATAGTTGCATTTGTCAGAGATAAAGTCACCTTTATATTTATTTATTTTTACACTGAGACAGAAATAATCTTCCATGTTTCAATAATTTCATATTCAAAATATTAATTTCATAAGTTTATTTATACAACTGTAATTTCTGAGTAAATGCATTTATGTCGCCTCTGTGCATTATTAAACTGTTTGTGTAAATAAATCTTACATTTTGTCACAAATCACTAAACGCGCTGCTACTGTAGAAAAGATATGAAGCAATGACATTCTGTAAATAGAGCACTTAGTCTTTCATTTCAAAAACAGAAAAGCTTTCTTATTATATAAAACACACAGTTTCTCAAAGTGCATCAATTTCCTCCCACTTAGTCAATGAGAGATTGTTCTTTCCTTTGAGTATATGAGATAATTCCAAAGGTCACAAGTTAAATCACTATGTCTATCTTGGTTAAGTCTTTTTTATTACATAATTGAGTTAGTTAATTAAATCTTGAAGGCCTGTCAAGCTCTGCATCCCACATGTACGTATGGTTCTGTACAAACCATAGTTAGATTAAGAACTTCTGGGGCACTTGAGTTGCACAGAAAACGTGTACTGTAATCTAAATTTAAATGAGAAACTTCAACCAGAAAAATAGCTGATGAAAAGGAAAAACTGTAGTTGTAAAACAATCCCCACTTGAAATATCACCTCTAAACAATGCACCCTGGCCTGAATCCATTTAGGTTTGTCATCTTGTAGTTTCTGAGAAAAAGTAGATAAACAAATAAACTAAGTAAAAGGAGTGACAAAAATCAATATCCAGTTCTTTCCCTGCTGCATAAAGTTGTGTGTAATTCACTCACACACTTATAATTATGTGTCTTCCTTGTCTGTTACTCGTACAGTGACTGAATTCAATAAAGCTCACTCAAGGGGTGCCTATCGATTCTCTGTGACTTACACCTTTGCTTTTGTTCCTGGTGACACCTTCTGTACAAGTGTAATGCAGGTGAAACTGATTTATCTTGAAGTTGCTTCTGAACCATGCAACTGATGGTTTGGTGGGCAGATTGTCACCGGCCAACCATAAGTGCTGAAACATACATTCATTGGTGCTTTATTTGTTGACAAGGCAGCTGCAGAATAAGGTTATTTTTCTTAAAGCTTTGGCATAAAAAGGAATGAAGCACTTAGTAATTTCTATTGTTTGGACTAATGTGGTGGCTAAGACTGCTTATAACCATCACAGTAGCTCAAATCCTCCTCCTCTTGTCCATTCTGCTCCCGTTACGCCACAAGCACTAATTCTAGCTTCAATTACTACAGATGATGAGTTTTGCTAATGAAGTACTGGCAAACGCTTAGTCTGTCTCAAAAACATTCAAAAAGTACCTTTACATATGGTTAGTTAGCTGCTTTTTTTGACAAAATCTATTTTAAGGCGAGACACTGCAGGTGAATAGGGCAAAAAAAATAACTAATAGTTATCACCTTACTTACCCAGTTGATTGATTACATTGATTATTGCAAACATTTTTTGTATTACAAGTTTTCAAAAATGTTATGTTTAAATATGCAAATGAGGCATTATTTAATGAAATATGTGCTAATTTGCATAAAAGTCTAGTACAAAAATCTGAACACTAGATGAAGTCAGTTCCAAATTTTTTGTTTAATTTTTTTGACATATTAGAGTCAAATGTTTTTACAGAGGGAATTCTGGTTATCTTTTTTTGTCACTCCGTAATTCAGAAAATACTTTGAACAGCCAGAAAACAATATCTTTTCACAATTTTGGGGGGAATAAAATGTTGTATATAATCAAGGAAAATATATATGAACAAATCCCTCTGTAAGAACCTTCAGAATATAGACAGGAATAAAAATGTCAAGTTTGGTGTGTGTAAGTGCTACTGAAGTGGAGATTTATGGCTCAGTGTTGAAGAAAAAACTCATTTTGAGAAAACGGCCTTTAAAAATATGTATTGTAATTGAAATCTATTGACACAAACAGATAAAGTGCTATAAAAGAAACACTTAACAGTGTTTTTTGGATGTTTTCCTTCCACTAGTTTGAAAAAGCACTTTATGAAAAACAAAAAAGCCCAAAATCTCAAAATTGACAGGTGCTTGAAAAAACAGTGTGTTTGCCTGCAGTGTCTCACCTTAAGATTATGTGAGGGATAATGTAAATTTCAGACAGTCATTATTGCAAAATAATCTCACCCTGAAGGAGTTTATTTTTCCAATAATGACCTTCTGACTGTACATTACACTGCTCATTAAATGGCTGCTTGCCAAATAAACAAATAAAAGAGTGTTAAATAATGAATTAAGATGAAACTCTGTTATTAAATGAATTTATCTTAGATTATCTTAAAGCTTCTGCAAATAAAAACAGCCCATTACAACGTAGAAAACAAGTCACCCAGCAACTACCCCAACACTGAAAATAAAACATTTATAATAAATTATAATTAGCCTTCTATCATTCTTTTTCTAGGTATAGCATATTTTGCTCTATTTTAAGTTCTCTCTAGCAGTGAGTCTCTTTCTGTTTTTTTGTTTCAATTTTTGACTGCATCTCAAAGGGTTAATGCGTCAGTTTCAATGACCTCATAGACAGCGCGCCGAAATGTAGCACCGTTGTGCTTTGGGTGTCCCAAGTTCATGTCCTGTCTTGTGGACCTTTCCCAATACCCCCACACATCACCCGCTTCATGAATAAAGGCATAAAATGGCAAAAGAAATTAATACTTTTATTTAGCAAGAACCCTTTAAATTGATTAAGTGACACTAAACACTTTTTCAACGTTTCCATACAAATTGTAAATTGTTTTCAACATTGATAATAATAAGAAAGGCACCAAATCAACATATTAGAACGATTTCTGAAAGATAATGGGACAAAAGACTGGAGTAATGATGCTGAAAATTCAGCTTTGCCTTCAAAGGAATAAATTACATTCTGAAATATATTAAAATAAAAATAAAAAGTTATTTTTATATATATTTTTAAATTGCAATAACATTTCACAATATTACTGCTTTTACTTGAATTTTGTATAAGCATCCCGATCTCATGGCAATTCGTACATATTTTAAAAAGTGGTGAATTCGTACGAGAAAAATTGGTACGTTTTGTGAAAAATCGTGTGTATTTCACAAGGTCACAAATTCGTAGGAATTTGTATGAATGACCACCCCTAACCCCGCCCCTGAACATACCCCTCACAGAAAACATACGAATTCGTATGACCTTACTCATTCGATTTTTCTAATAAACCACCTCGTAAAAAATGTTAATCATAGTTTCTATACATAACATTGAAGTAATTAAGGTAATTTACAGTTGGTTATTTTTAAATGCATTAGATTTGAGGCACAAAGACGGCTACTTATGTTGCAATTGATTAATCAGAAGAATGCCAGAAATACTTTGTTATTACTAATATGTTGAAATAACGCATACACATTAGGGCTGCACAATTAATCTAATTTCTATTCGTGATTACAATTATGGATGCCACAATTACGTAATTGTTCAAAGCGCCAATTAATCATTCAAAGTCCACTTATGTTATTCGATGTGCTTAAGATGAGTTTTTTCTTTCTACGTGTTATCTTAAGGGTTTTTCCCATTATTAAAATTTTAGCTTAAGTATAATATTATAATACCATTCATATTTTTACTTTTTTATAATTTAAAGAAGAAACCAAACTGATGTATAGTTGACATTTGGGGGTTAATACTAGAAGAGCACTAAAGGTTTTTCAATAAGAGTGTTTTCAGCTTGTTTATTTTCATATAAAAATTCGGCATGCAGTTGCATCAAACAATGGTTTAAACATCATTCAATGTAAATTGTGATAATCCAATGTAATAATCGCAATTACAATTTCAAGGGAGTAATCGACAATTAGGATTTTTGTCATAATCGTGCAGCCCTAACACACATACTGTTGTGATAGGATTTACTTCCAGGAATTGTAACCTATTTTCTTTCTCACACCATCATCTCTGTCTCTACCCTCCCTACAGACTGCACTTCAGCCGTTAAAACACTGCGTGATGAAGACTCCACTGTGGACACTACTGTTGCTTGGACTGTGTAACCCAGCATGGTGTGACTGCCAGAAGGATTGCCTCTTCTGCAGCCAAAAACTGCATAATGAATATGCCTTCAACAACTTGGTAATTCCCTACAGTTTCAATAACTTCACATAGGAAAGAATATCACAAATGAGATCTCCTACTATCTCTTCTATACAGCAGTGAGTTTAAAAGGGGTGCAGTTGGAAAATTTTGCGTAGCCTTTCCCCCGAAAAAAAAATACCCTAATAATCTCTCACGTCTTGTCTAGAGTTTCTGAAGAGATCCCAATAACACCACAGATTGTGCTCAGATTGTGCCAAAACTCTATAAATTTTTAATCAAATTCTCAAACAGAATGTACAGGTTATGCCCACCATATTAATTTTATAGCTTTTTGTTCTTATATACATCAATAACATTTTCCTCAGAAAATACACAAGTCTAGTTTTATATGTTACTCTGCACAGATCTTCTACAGCTTCCTGAATTTTATTTCATTTTCTGTACTGTCCAAGACCTATGGCCTCAATTGTATCGAATTTCCCTGAGACACGCCATTAGTTGGCATAATTATAATGATCATAACAGTGGAATGTGGTTGTGTTCTGCAGCTGATTATAGCTCAGAGGAGGAGGACATACTGTCTGATTCATGTCAATAACACGTATTTGAGGGGGAAGACGTGCTAATTTGGTTAAAGATGGCCCTTTGACTCAAAACAGCTGGGGTGATTCAGTTATCTTGTTGTGTAATTAAGTAGAAACCCAATAACATCATTCGGAAAGGCTGCTTACGGAAACTGATGGGCCTGAGTAGCCCTCCATAATGCAGACTCTCCCTGAGGTGTTCTTATAATTTTTTTAGCATAAATGAACAGTTATATCCTTTTCTGGTAACTAACCAACTCCATCGAAACTAAACTTTTAATGTAAAAGGGTTAATTCATTCCACCGGATAACAACTCACGCACCTTCCATTTTAACGCACGAAGGTCATGAAGTTAAAGGAAGTAAGACTATGCAGTGTTGCCAACTAATTTTCAGGGGAAGTTGCTAAATGAAAGTCAATTTGTCACTAAATGTTGCTAAATGTCCCCAAATTATGGTAGTAATGTACCATATTTCTTATTGAGACAAAAAGGGGTGACTTCATTTAATCAATCAGTAGAGCTATAATGTCAAGTGTTTAAAAACAAACAAAATAAGTGGTTTCAGGGAGATGTTGAAAATGTTGATAATATTTTTTTAAGAGATTTGTACAATAATTTGTAGTAAACATGGGCGATTCTGATGTCATATAGCTCACTTTGCAATACACTGCTAAAACCAGCCTAAGCCAATCTGTTGACTGGTGTTTGAGGAACTTTTCAACAGGTCCAACAGTTAAACTAGCTATCTGAACACCCATTTGTCTTGATAGAGAACGCTTAAAGCAGACAGGACCAGATGAGATAGCCTAAATGATTGTTGAAAATAAAGTTGCCTACAAGACAGGTGCACCTTTATGTTATAAATGTTGCTGTATTAAAGCATGATGTCGACAGTGTAATGTGTTCGTGTGTCTTTGTTCAGGTGTGTCTGGTGGAGTGCCATGGTAAACTTTCTCCAGGCGACACCTGGGAGATGTGTCGCAGGACCACTGTGGAGCAAAACCCAAAAGCCTTGCTATCGGTTGGCTATGGCGTGCTGAAAAGAGCGGAAGAGGAAGCGGACACCTCTCTGCCTGTGGACCAGGATGATGGCCAGTATTCTGAAACCCTCCAGAGGTTCGCCCACATAACACAAGCCTTGGGAACAGATGATCAGGACCAAGATATGCAGCTCAGTAAAAAATACAAGTTCCTGCAAGTACAGTCAGCACAAGAATCTGAAGAAGAGCGAGATGGAGATAACAAGACGGAAGGCGATGAGGAAGAGGCTGCCGTCCACCTAATCAAACGCTTTGGAGGCTTCCTCAAAAACAAGTATGGCTACAGGAAGTTCATAGATCCTGGAAGGTCTTTGCAAAAGAGATATGGGGGGTTCATAGGCGTCCGCAAATCTGCCCGTAAGTGGAACAACCAGAAGCGTTTTAGCGACTTCCTCAAGCAATATTTGGGCATGAGTACTCGAGCTAGCGAGTTTAATAGTATGTCTGCTGATGTCACCCAGCAGAATGAGTAAGCGTTGACCTTTAAAGCGAAGAAACTTACCCAGCAAACCATTCATTATGCTCATTCGAAAGATATCATGCACGGTTCTCCTCAAACACAAAAAGCTCTCATAGTCCCACAGGGTTAGATGTGGATTTACTCACTGAAGCATCTAATCTGTGTCAAACAAAGCTTACATATAGAAGCTTGAAGTTTGAAGAAAACTCTTCAGATGCAATTTGAGACATCTATAGATTGCATTAGATGATTGATATTGTACATGATGGCCCCTCTAGAGTAATTAAACATTGTGCAAAGACCATTTTGAAAACGTTATCGTTTCCAAATTCATCTCCTTTTCGACACTGACACCTACTGGCCAATGAGAGTTCCCATAATGAAATCTCCATGAAAATACTTGAAACAGAGGTGAAATATCAAATAGAGAGGTAATTACTAGGCAAAATAGAATTATTAAAGAATTAGTTCACCAAAAATGAAACATTTGTCATAACTCACGCAAATTTATGTCATTGTCAGCTCCAAATGGATCGTAAATAAGCATTTCAGTCTAATGAATGCATGAGAAACAAAATGTAGGTTTTTAATTTCAATCTTTACCTTATTTCTTCTTCCAAATCTCATATGCATGCACTAAAACCTGCAATTCTGTCATGTGCTAACCAATAATGAAGCAGTAACAATCTCAAAATCTATTATATGGCTTTAGAAGACTTGGGATATAGTGCACAAGTCAAATGGACTATTCTTTATGCCACTTTTTGGAGCATAATGGGCCATAATTTCCAATCTTCTAACGCTGAATGCTAAATACAACCCGATCAGGAAAACATAATTTTATTCAAGTTGCAATTTTGTATGAATTTGTACACAGTAAATGTACATTTCTTAAGACAAAATAAGCATGAAGATCCACCCCTAAACATCACTGGAGTGTAAACAGATTGTACAAATTCATACAAATTATTGTCATATTTATTGTAATAAGATTATGTTGGGAAAAGATCAGCTTTAACAATCTGCTAAATATCTCTTAAAATAAAATAAAATTGGGTCTGAATGATATGGGCATGAGTAATTGACAGAATTTACATTTTGGGTGTACTGTTCTTTTAAGAGGATTAAGGAAAACTAATCTGTTTACGGTCTCTCCCAAAAAATAAATAAAGCCAGATTTTGCATAAACCATTCCAGCAAAGGCTCATCACTGTAATATGCCTATACAAACAACAAATTCTTTCATGCACATGCACACAGAGTTTGCATCCTCATCTAACAGTGGGAAACCTAAAGCTTTCATTTTATTATTTTTTTGAAACTGACAAAGTTGATTTGTATTTGTGCAGATGAAATGATGTATTTATGCAAACATTGCAGAGTCATGCTTTTCCCTTTATTCTAATAATAAAAATCATGATGTTGACTAAATGAACTGTACATAGTAACTGAACTATGTCAATAAAATAGTTTACTATTTTCTGTGGCTTGTCATGCAGCAAATGATTGTGTGTCCTGAAGTATTTTGTTCATATGGATTTCAAACTTGTAATATTTCCCACCAGTTCCTCTTACAGCATACTGAAAGCATTCCACCTTGTCATCCTCAAAAGGACAAATATTAAAATTAAACACTTTATGGTCATACTTGTTTCCACAAACGTTTATTTTTAAAAAAGGTTTGAAGCAACATAAGTTTCATAAAAAGAAATTATACTTTTATCTTGAACAGATCTCGGACAGCTCTAGACTTTTCATAAAAGAAAACACTTTGGAAGTACTTGTACTTGAAAAATGTACAAAAAGATTGTTTTCCACGAGGTTCATCGAGTGTCTCTCAGACTAGGATGTCCTCAAACAGAAATGTTTAAAGATTTACAGAGATCTTCAGGGTAAGGTACATTCAGATTTATGTTGTCAAAGCATCAAGCTTTGCAAAAGATGTTGAGCTACACATAAAAAAAAATATGTATAGAAGTGTTCAACAATGTAAGAAAATATTTGGACCCAGTATTAAGAGCATGAACCAATCAGTTTGTTACAAGTTTAGCATAAATGGTCAACAGATTGATTTTTGCAGAGTTGTATATGATGTATTATCTTGCTTTGACACTCTTTGTCAAGGACACAATCCAAACAGATGGACAGCCAATGAGCAGACTGGGGCAAAAGCACAAAAGTAAACGAATAACTGTATCAGATCATGCATGTTTACACAGAAAAATCCTTAATATTGATGTGACAAAAGTGAATCGTCTCATTCCACAGAAGTATAACCTGTGACACAAATACACAGATAATGACATGACATACGATTTAACACATCGCAGATATCAAAATCGTAATACAAAATCCTTTTTTCTTCTTTTTTCCTTTTCAAAAGTTTGCTTTATAAAATTTTGCACTGGAAACCGAAGAAAAAAACTGCATCTCAGCAAGTAAACATGGCAAACATGAACAAAGTTATATGCCATTAATAAATGTATTCCTCTTTCTTGTTTATTAACAATTAACCATAAGCTGCCAATCAGGCCCTTGAAAGCAATGGACCACGGTAAAGACCTCCTGTCTCATATCACTAAATAAGTAGGAATGACAAGTAAACTTTCCATCCATGTCTTATGTCGACAATGTTTACATCAAACTATACAAAAAGTAGATGGCTGCTTGTAAAAGACCGTCAGACTTCATCAGTTCTTGATTTAAGAGATAGGAAGACTGCATCCTTTTTGCTTTATCATTCTTCCAGCACCTACTTGGTTCCTTAGCACATTTCAAAAAACACAATCACGATAAAAAGTAGAAAAAGTGTTAAGTCACAAATGTGCTCTTTTGGTTTCTTTGAACCATAGTTCCAGGTAAGATGCCCTTTTGGGGGTCTCTGTAAGGTTAGTGTTCTGTTTCCATCGATCTAAAGAAGGATTCAGTCGAGGAATCTCTGACAGGCCTTTTTCCAGCGGCAGGCAGTGCACCACTGGTCTCGGTGTTCAATGCCATATACCTTTCGGCATTTCTTGGCTTCACCCCGAATCCTCCTATTAATATGATAGAAATTCAGAGTTAAATTTGACATCTAATTTCAATACAAAACAATAAAAATTGCTACTGAACATTTTAAAGGTGAACTATGTAATTTACATTACTGTTCATAAGTTTGGCTCCAGTATGACTTTTATTCAGCAAGGATGCATTATATTTCATCAGAATTGCAAGTGTAGACTTAAGAGTGCTACAAATGATTTTTGGAATTCAATTTCTTTTGAACATATTTCTGAAACATTAACCCTATTCAGACAGTAACTGTTTCTCATGGGGACGCAAGGTATTTTCAACATTTTTTAGGGGTCAGTCAGTGGTTTTATAGCCATCCGAATCCAGAACGCCTGTGTTTTTCCTCCTACCACATGTCTGAACTGGACTAGAATTAATCCGTCAGAATTGAAATTGTGTTGAGTACTTGTGTACAAGTTTTGAAATGTATAGTTTTATATTTATTACTACAATGTTATTTCTCCCAGCCCACCCAATCTTGGTTACGTCAACAAAAAAGCCATTACAGGTGGACGGAAAAATTATGAAAACTATTTTTTTTTCTTCAGAATAATTGGTAGTCATCAGTTGTGCATAATAATGCCAATCATTTTCTGATTTCAAGATTAAGTTTTTTTTTTTATTATTCCAACCTTAAGTTCATAAATTTAAATAAACAGTAAGATATTAAATAATTACTAAAAACACAAACAAATCCCACCTTGAAGTGCAATGGTTTCTTGGAGGTGAAACACTGGCAGGATGTGGCCTGAAGGTGGCATTGTTATTTTGGAGCCACTGCTCACCAACACTTACTGAACGACGGCGGAATGGTGAGCCCTGGGGAGCAGAGAAAGAGAGAGACCACCATTAGTCTAAGAATGACACACTGCAGATTACATTACAGCTACAAACACTACAGTATAAACAATGCATCAGTGCAGCAAACCTGTGAACCGTTACACGCATTAAGGCTAATACATGACACCTTATTTCAGAAGATATTAATCAGCAAGCAAGATGTTTAAAACTAAGCAAGCAATCTCAAAATATGCAATTAAGATTTTTTGCATGATTTTTTCATCCCGTGTTCAGACAAAGAGAACACAGTGTCCTCAACTCCACTAGATGGCACTGCAATACCATCCACATTTATTGTGGGCGGAACAAAGGACACAAAAACAACATGTGCATGTCCCTCCCATTTCCAGTGCGGAAACACAGAGCGCCTTTGAGACCATGTGGTGCTTTGTATGATCTGAAATCCTCAGAGAAAATGTTGCAGAAACAAACCATTACCTATAAATACTGCCATCAAAAAGCCCTCTTTTAAGACCTATGTGCTGAGATTTCTCCAGCCTTGTAGATGATAATGGAAACAGTGAATGAAGAAGACTCTCACCTGTTTGCTTTGGTGAACTGTGAGAGATGGAGTCCGATGACAGGACACTGGAACAGACACTGGTTTGCTCTGAGTGACAACCTGAACGGATGGAGGAGCCTGAGGAACGGACATCAACATTTTAAACAATCCTCCACGTTTGTTCATTTATGTCAATTTACTTGTAAGTGACATGACACTGATCCTATCTTTGAAGGCACTAAAGAGAAGTGCACCACAACAATGTCAAGCATCTTACCTGGTAAGAGTGCTCAGAATGGACCTGCCAGAAGCTGCCCGGGGCGGACTGACTGAGTGGGGTGTGCTGGAGCATGTCTGGTGTGGAGGGAGGTGGGGGCGTGAGCCGGTTGGGACTGGATGGAGAAGTGCAGAAAGGCCGGTGGCCACCAGAGGAAGTTGTTTGTTCCAAGTCCTGATAGACTTCAGTGTAGTAGAAGTCTTCTTCCCTTAGGGAGTGCTCATCACTTTGTCTGCACAAAGCATAATACACAGTATGATTATGATAAAAACATCCAAGATTGTAACATTGACTGGTAAGAACATATGGTTGTGATATTTAAGGCTTGTGATTCTTACCCAAGATGAGAATTTCTAATGTGACGTTTGATGCCCACTACTGTGGTCAGTATCTTTCCACAATTTGGCCACAAGCACCGATATGCAACTTTCACTGAGTTCTATAGGGCAAAAAAACAACGTAAAAAAAAAGATAAGCTACATTCTCCGTAAACCAAACCCTAATATATTATTTTATTAGGTTTTACGATGTACCTTGCGTTTCCTTGGCATTGGCTCGTTGAACAACACTTGATCTAGTTCCATGTCCAGGCCTTCATCGACGACAGGTGCGCTCTTGTCCATCTCTGCGATGGGTGGAGATGGGGCAGGGCTTCCGTTTCCATGGTCGCAGCTCCAATATCCACCATCAGACGGTTCAATAGCACCGTTTTCCATTCTACACAAAGCTAACACAAACAAAAATAACAGGAGAAGGAGAAGATGTGATTCATCAAAAGCGTAAAAGTCCTTTAAACCAGTGAACAAGTGTCCAACAAGTTAATTAAGAAAAATTTTAAATATAATCTTAATTATATAAATAAGTATGGGATAATACAAATTAAATAATTTATACTATATAAATGTAAATGCACAATAAATTATAATGTATAAATACACTATATATTTAAAGAAAATTACAGAAATAAATGCATTTATTGAGCACAAATGCCTTAGAGTTTATCAAAAGAGACAGTAAAGACATTTATAATGTTAGAAAAGATTTAAGTTTCAATTAAATGCTGTTCATTTGAATTTTTTTTCATTTAGATTCTAAAAAAAAAAATGTTTTGATTTCTGAAGGAAATGTGACACTGAAAGACAGAGTAAAAGCTGCTGAAAATTCAGCCTTGCCATCACAGGAATAAATTACATTTGAAAATATATTTTTATATATTTTAAATATTTATATATATTTTTCAAATTGTTACAATTTCACAAAGTTACAGTTTTTACTGTATTTTAAATCAAATAAATGCAGCCTTTGTGAGCATACAAGACAAAAAAAATAAAAAAATTATATAGTTATTTTATTCAGAAGTTTCAAAATGTCAGTTTAGTCTGGTTAACTCTGGTTAGAATCTTTCAGGAGTTATTAAAAATGATAAGCAATCCTGTACTAGCTCCTTCGTTTAGACTCTAATAGAAACTGTTCATGCAGTTGTTAGGGATTTCTTCTTGGTGACTAACACCTATTTTAGCGAGCGCTGAGTAATCTCAGCTGGTTTATGCCGGATTTCTGCATTGCATTGCTGCTTGCAACTTTTCAAAAAACAAACATTAATGTAATGCTCTACTAACCTTGAGTTGCACTCCCTGGAGCCGAGTGTTGGACGACTGGACTGCACGACAGACTTGTAAGCACCATTGCAGCCATAATTTCATCCATGTCCACCGTCTCAGGACTCCTGCAGTGTCAAAGTAGAGTTATAATGGAGTGTTTTTCAGATTCAAAAGCTCAGCATTTGTCATTCAGACATACCTTCTTGGCACATCAATGGACGAGGAGACTGATGCGGTGTGACTGGTCGTGGGGCTCGTCCACACGTCTTCCAGCTTGCGATGAACGTGCTGGTTGAGCTGCGGCAGGAAGATAGACACTTCATTGTCCACGTGGTTATGCTGTTCGACCACACCTCCACATTCTTGGCCGCCACAGTGCACATACACCTAAAATATATCAGGTAAAACACCATGAAGTAGCCGAGTACATCATTGCTGGCATTGTGTACCACACCTGAAGGAGAATTTCATATTTTGATTTAATCTACAAGGATAAAACCCACCTTCTGTCCCGGGTAAAGCTTGCTTCTGTGAAGCCCACTGTCTGGGCATCCATGGGGTCCCGTTTCTGTCAGGCCCTCCGCTGAGGAACCACAAACCAGGGTGCCCAGTGGGGACCGCTTTCCAAGCCTGTTCTTCGGTACCATTTTGCGATCCTAGCACCTTGTATCTTCTCGACTGCTTTAAAGAACTCCTGATGAAGATTCAGTAGCACTATTCAGACAACGAACAGGAAGCTAAGAAGAGAGAGAGGGAAAAAAAAGAGATCACTTTTGGGCCACTCAGCACATTTTATTGTCAGAAAGAGCGCCTGATGTTCTGTTGATAGCAATTTTATGTACATCTCATTTGGTGGTTTTATTATGCCGAAAAGTTATCTCCATTTGGACACCCTGCTCTCTAAATATCAGTATCAGCACTGGAAATTGAGAAACCAAACGGTCGACCCATAGTTCTAACCAAACAAAAAAGCATTTATGACATAAAATCATATTTAATACATATATAGCCTATGATTTAATAATATATTTAAAAGTGCACAATTACAAATGTTTTACATTTTCATTTTATGAACGAATGAAAGCCAGGACACTGGTGTATGTGCAAAATATTAGTATAAGTCTCAACATTGATGTCACTTGTTCATTCTGATCAGTGAAGTCAGTCTGAGTCACCAACCATCGTTATGTGAAACATCCGGTTAACACATCACAGGACGAATGACGCAAAATTAGAAGTTTACGTGCAACTGTGCACAAAGACTCTGAGTCATTGTCAGCACAGAACCAACCACGCAAAAACTACTTTAAACTGATGCAAGTCATAAAATTGCTATGGTCATGCTAGGCCCTCTAACCTCAGAATGTTCACCCAAGAGTTTAGCAGAGAAATTGAGCATTATTACCAGCTGCTGTCAGGTATTAAGTTTCCTATTCCAGTAAAGGATGATTCAAAGTAATTGTAACTGACTGAAGAAAAACATTTCCTTGGTTGCCAAATACTACACATTTGACAGCATGAAAGAGAGAATACTTCTATTTTTTTATTTGGATTATCAGAATCAGAATCAGAATGAGCTTTATTGCCAGGTATGTTTACACATACGAGGAATTTGTTTTCGTGACAGAAGCTCCGCAGTACAACAGAATGACAGCGACAGAACATAAAACACTTAATGAAAGAATATAAAAATACAAATAAGTAGATAAGGAATGACAATATACAAATTTACAATTGTAGGCAGGTATATTACAAAAATGCAGTTATGTATGTAAAAGACAAAAACATATGCAGAGCACGTCACGGAGGCAGCCATCCTGTACCGGCGCCAAGCAATGATGTAATTATGTATGTATTATGTATAAAGTCGTAATAATAGAGGTGAATGTGCTTCATCCAAAAATGTCAAATCCTGTAAACAAGTGAATAAGAGCTAGATGCTAAAAAGTAAAGACATTTATAATTGGCCCTAAAGACTTCGGTTTCAAATAAATGCTGAAATTGTTCTACATTTTCTGTGTTTTCAACACTTGGTATTAAAATAACCATATAACTGGTAGGCTATTAGACAAATGAATAACAACAGAGCAGAAAAATGCAGTGCAGATGATTAAAATGACTTAATATTGTGATTTGACCTCTTGTTGACATATCATTCAATGCAGCACAACATGCAGTAGTTAGCATGTACAGTAGGCTATCCAAAGCAGATGTAAATGATTAAAATGTTACTGTTAATTTTATGAGTAATAAGAACGAACTAATTTTTTTTCTCGATTGTGAATTAATTTTTTCATCCATCCTGCATCAAAATCCCTTGTCCTTTAGTAAATCGGTTAAAAATCGCAGTCTAAATACATATGCGGTTATAAAAGCTGAAGAAAAATAAAATGTGTTTGATTTAATGGTTTTGGTAAACGAACACACATTCAGAACTAGTGCTAGAACGTTCCATTTACTTCCAGCTAATCGGCTCTTTGCAAAGAACCGGTTCAAAAAAACGATTCGGCAATTACGTCATAGCGTAATACGTCATTGCGTGTTCCCTAACACACCGGCGTGGCATAGTACATGTTTCTAAAAAGATTTACAAGACGCCATGCAGGCACGTAGCACGATTTGTTTAAATAAAGGTGATTACTGTGATTTAATATAACGTATCCCATTCGTTCTGTTAGATTCACGTTCAAGAACAAAGTCAGTTAGAACTTGCAACTTAAGTTTGCATTGAACAGTCTCAGGGCTGATACGTTTTTGCACGTTTTAATACAATATTATTTAATAAACAAATTTTCCCTCGTATAAACTCACATACAATCATAAACGTTTTAGTTGCTGTTTTGGCTATTAAAACAACTCGTGTCGGACATTTTCGAAAGACAGCCAGTCCGATCACGTTCAGACCGGTTTTGTGAACCGGTGCAATCAATTCATTAAAGATACATCTAACTCAAAAGAACCGTTCGTTCAAGATTCGGTCATTCATAATAACAGCGTTTGAGTTGCTCCCCGCATGGCGACGCGACTATGCACAGCAGATCATCATGTAGTCTTTTATTTAAAGCGTTAAATGCTGTCTTTGCAAAACTGACCAACATGTAGCAGCTGGACAGTTAATCTCTCCCAATGCGAAAAAGTTCGTTTTTGCAGATTTCAAAGCCGAATTAATGATCCAACCAGACTTTCCCCCCCCAGTTATTCTCGGAAACTGTTTTTCATAAAAAATGCAAAAGTTCACAGTTGTGTTTATAATGAATAATTACAGAATATCTAACACCATATTTCCCCTAAAATGTTTTAAACAAGCCACAAGTATCAAGCCTTTTCATATCAATTCACTGTAATAATGCACTAACCTCAAGTGCACCGAGCAATGCAGTCTTTATTGAGAAGCACACAGAGCAACGATAAGACACGAATGCATTAAAACAGGAGAAAAACTTTCAATGAACGCTGCGCACGTACCTTCGCCAAATTTCAACACACCCCCTTTCCACAAGGCTCACTCGTTGATCTGACCGGCTGTAACTTGAAATTTTCCTTTTTCAGAGCCCACATCGACTTGAGTTTAGGTAATCAAAATCCCGGACTGGATTATAGGGTTACACGAAACTGTACATGTTTGATGAAGCACCAAGACCGTAAGAACACCGCTATTAAAGCGGTCTGTTCTAATCTACAGTGTTCACTTTACATGCCATAGATGATGCGAGAGTCTGTTTGATTTAGTTTTAATCCGCATTGCTTACGTCTCCGCAGAGATTAGCCGTTCAGTGTAATCCGGTGCCGGGTTTTCCTCTCAGCGGCTTCTAGCGGGCTTCTGCTTTTGTAGTAAACAACCTGACCATGTGGTAGAAATCTCGACGCTTATTGGCTAAAAACCGCTTTCCAAGACACACGCCCTACAATTCCAACTTGTTTACGCAGAAGTTGAGGAAGGGCCAAGAAAAGAAACACAATGGACACACATAGCGCACTGTATTTCACGTACTCCCACACCACTTTCATTTAACGTAAACTCTGCGGATTTGCATTGCTCCTGTAAAATGCATTTGAACAGTAATCCATAGAAACAACGTGCAAATTGTTGCATACGGTGCAAATAATGTCTCCTGTATATTTGTTATATTTCTATGCTTTTGATTTAATGATCTGAAGTGTGCATTAAATTTGCAATAATTGAACAATCGTGTAGGCTTGAACCTGCAGAAATATGCAAAGTGCTGGATTTGTTTTTGTGCATATGTGCACATCGTGTTCCTCGTGGCTGATTGATGTTGCACGTTATGCATTTCCTTCATAGGTTTAACCTTGGGGTCAGAGTTGTTTTCAGTAAACAATATGCTATAAATATATGCTATTATAAAATATACAACATGAAGTGATTCAAATGCAAAGATTTGGCCAGAGTTGTCTTCACGTTTACGAATAATTCAAATTGTTTTTAAAAAACTGATTCATTTTTGTTTCTATCATAATGTGCTTTGGAACCAGAAAATAAACTTGAGGGGGGGGGGGGGGGGGTCTTATAACAAACGAGAGTTAATTCATTGTAATGGTTTGCTATGAGAGGGTTAATCTATATGTTTATCTAATAGTAGGTATGTTGTCTTTGAATGTACAATAGAAAGCATCTTCGATGCTTAAGTTCAGTAGCTGTGTTTTCTTTTTTTTCCTTTTCCAGTAGCTATGCTCTCTAAAGGCGGAGGGTATGAAAGGGTTACATAATAAAAAGCTTTCCCAGTCCGGTGGCATCGCCGCGCGCCATTGGTCGATCCCTGTGACGCAGCTCCCCACGCACTGCGCTCGTGCATCAGTTGAGGCCAATGAACGCGTACGTGCGCGACAGCACATACACGTGTGCTAGAACGTACAGAACCCGCGCTCTGCACGTCGGCCACAGAACAGATCTTGGTGCATTTCCCAAACTGCAAGAACAGGCGTCACGTGAAGAGGGGCTTTAAACCTGACAGTGTTTTTTATTTATTTATTTTTTATTCGCCATTGAACGTGAGTATCAAGCGTTACAGAAAATAGGTCAAAGATCATAGGTCAAAGAAACAGGTTTATATATAGCCTGTATATTTAAAAGATGTTGTCACTTCCACGATTTCAAGGTTTTGGCAGCTACATGTGTCTAATAAATATACAAATGTGTTAATTTTATAATAAATGCATGATGAAAACTTTTAGTGCGTGAATTGTATATTTTCACTGTGTATTAGTATTTGTGTGTATATTTATAAGCAAAACAAAAACATTTAATTACTCACATTAAGAATTTATTATATAAGGCATGCAAATATAAGATCTTGTATCATCAATAAATCCAAACTATGCTTAGCGTTTACGTATCAGGTTGATTCATGAGATTTCATTCGTTTTTAAAGAACTGGTTAAAACATGAATCAAAACACCCTCGGTAATGTTTGGCGAGACAGAATGCACAGGCATAAGATATTAATAAATGTAACTAATTGTCACAATATAAGATTCTGTGGTAAATGCCCCTGTAGTGAATGCGTCCTTTTATGTTATATAATTTTTGAAATAACGTTACATATTTTGCGTTAGATCTAGTTATGAATTCAGTATAGTTTCTGTTTAACATAAGGGGCAATAACAAAAAAGGATGTCAGAAATTACAAAAATAAACAGTTTAAAATCACATGCTTATACAAAGTTCATAGAAATGCATGTTGGTTTCATGTGTGTGTGTTTTCTTTAATGTCTACAAAATGTTTGACTTTTTTCCCCCTTACATTTTCCATATTTTTCAAGGTCACAAATATTTTACAAAAACAATGCATTCGAGCCACTAAAATGGTTTCTTGTATGTTGTTTACACTACTCATACAATAATGTAGCAGAGAAGTATCAACAATCATAAAGCAATTGTCTCATTATTTCAGATCTAATGAATTCAAAGATTATGTAAGAATTTCAGCCTCCTAAATGCCTTCACAAAAGTGAAAAAAGTATGAAAAATAAAAGCCCAAATACTATGGAGCAAATATTTCCCTTAATAAAAGAAAGTCAATCTCACCAGAAAAAGAGGGTTAATTCTAAAGCATCTGTTACTTTAATTACATCATTCATGCCCACTTGAATACATACATTTGTTCAAAACCTCAAAGTATTTACTAGCATGCTGCTATAAAAATCCAAAAACATAAACAGACCAGTTGATATGAGAGAGAAAGTCTATATTGCACCCCTACGAAGAATGACTATGAATACAGAATAATTTCACAATACTGGACTTCATTAGAAAAAGATTAAAAGGAAAATCTTCATTTTTGTTTAGGTCTCTTTGGTAATGATGCAGACACTTCCCCCTCCTCTTCAGATGGAGATGACACCTGATTTTCTTGTTTATGTTGCATTTATAAGTGACCACCTGAATAGGGATCCCTATTTGTCAAAACAGGTGTGGCCAGAAGATCAGGCTTCCTCCTCTTAAGGGACACTGACCATTCTTGTCTGAACCATTGCATAAAGATTCAGCTTTGACTCAATCCAGTCAATGCTGAGGGACCGATCAGGGGCTCCTATAGTTCCTATAGTCTCAAAGTTTGATGGGAGTCAATGCCACAAAGCAGGACCTCAGCCTAGCTTCAGAAGGACACATACACCCTTTATCTCCAAATAGTGAAGAGGATTGTTTAGTTTGAGCATTTCAGGTTGCATAATAAAGATGGTGGAGTTCTCTGCAGGCTTTTGTCCACCTGAATTAAAAAAATACTTCTATGTTTGTATTGTCATGTGAAATTTCACTCAAAGAGTATTTTAGAAGTAGAACAGAGTCATCAGAAGTGCTTACACTTTCTCAGAGAGTTTGAAGTGTTACCGATCCCTCAGTCGTTGTCCCAATCCCGCCATTTATTTGAGGTTGTAGGCTTGAACCTGCAGAAAGCACAGATATATAGTCATACGTCAGATCATCCTGTGTGGTGAGAAGAAGCAGTTTCACTGGGATTAAATGACTCTTGTGGTTTGAATTCCTTGCAATCGTGTTTTTTTGTCCTGGAGAGACGTACCTTGAGTGAGAGTGTGACTTCTCCAGGGTCTGTATTCACCTTCACCCTCCACAGCCTCTAAACCTTTAAAGACGAGATTAAAGTGCATTTGCTGAGTGGGGTTGATAGCATTGCTGAGAGATTAACAGCTATTTAGATACAAAAGAAATTCATTGTCATTGACAACACAGTTTACCGATTTCATCTTCTGTGATGTCGTTATCAGCAGGGTTTTGTCTGGCGCCTCTTGAATCATTCATTTTTGCCTGTTCAATTGAGATTTACAACTGAGCACAAGATTCACATCACATTTATATGATATTTAATAGAAACACTGTAATATACTAAATACAAAACAGTAATGTTGTATATAAATATTTGTACAATTTAAAATAACTTTTAGATTTGAATATATTTTAAAATGAAAAAAAAATATATATATATTTAAAATTAATTTCTAATGTTACCAAATAAATAAAATAAATGCTGCTCATGGAACTTCAAAGAATTCTGGAAAAAAAAATGATCACCGTTTCCACAAAAATACAGAATCATCAAAAAGTGTTCGGAACATCATTATTAATAATTAAGCATCAAATCCGCATATTAGAATGATTTCTGGAGGATCATGTGAGGATCTGAAGAACTGATGGCTGCTAAATATCTGCTTTGCCATCACAGGATTAAATGTACACATTAAAATATATTCAGAAAGGAAAGTTATTATTAAAATTTGTAATAATATTTGACAATATTACGGTTTATATTGTGATCAAATAATAGCAGTCTTGGTGATCATAAAATTTCAATCTAAATTATATAATAATTACTCCAAATCTTTGGCTGCAAGTGTATATGTTTGTTGTGAAGAGGGGTCTTATTTATTATTATATAAATAATAATAAATAAGATAAAAAATATATATATACATGGCTGGTATCTCCATTTATTTTTTTACAAAGTATGATACTCACCACGCTCACAAGTGTGGATGTTTTCTGCTGCTCGGGTATGCTGTGGCTGTCCAACTCAAATGAATGTCTGCAAAATAATAAATCACAATGATTTGATCAAGTCTGTGGTCATGGTAATTTTTTTTCTTTCTTTTTGCACTAAACGAGTTTAGTCTTTTTGTTTAAAACACACGAGTAACAAACCTAATTTATGTCACTAAACAAGAATTATTGCCAGTGCAATAAAGTTTAAAGCCTAAAGTTGATCCCACGTGCACTGAAGTTCTTGACTGGCCTCTGGTGGCCGACATTCAAACAACAGCTAAGTATACATCGCCAAATAAATGTAAATTAATCACAATCAAAAATGCATTTTCAGATTATATTGGATTAACTCTTTCTTGAATAAACAAATAATTAAACTGCTTATATTAACTAAAAAAAAAAAAACGATCTGTGCTAAGAAAAAAAAACCCTGCATTTCTTCAACATTTATCACTGACTGACCGTTCTTGGCTGGCCTCTAGTGATCGACATTAATACTGCAACTAAAAGTAACATTTCCAAACGAACGTGAATGAATCACCAAATCCATTATTTTTATTACAAAAAAGATTATTTATTTTTAGTTTTGAGCATTTACTCTTGAGTTTGAACAATGTGAATGAGACCGAAATGCTAGCTGGTATTTGACCTACTGGCTTATATATCATCACCCAGACAGTGCATAGACTTCATAAACTACAATCTCACAATACACTGCTTATTTCCTTGGTCTCTCTCATGTATTCATATGTCAAGCATGAGCTAGTATGAGTAACAAGCTGCTCTCTTTGTTTTGTGAAAGAGCCACATTCCTCCCTCATTCCTTACAAATTTCCATAGTCGAAAAACTTGTGATGTGATGTGATGTCTAGGTATGTAGCTTACAGCAACAGAGTGGGTGACTTGTTGCTACATACCTATAGGACATGTATTGTTTCCGGTTTCAGCTGACTTAATCATTTAAAGATTATAATATATATATATATTTTTTTTTTACCAAATCCACAAAATTTCTTAAGGACACTCAAACCACTCACTTTTTACAGCTTGCACAGAGAACGAGGAGTGCGATGCTAACGATGAAGAGGACGACTATGGAAAGGAATGCAGCCTCTGGTTGCTCTGTGACCGCCCAGCCTACGAGATCTGTGCCGATTGGTGCCATGATTGTGGTACCTACAGAAAGACAGATTAAATGTTGAATGCATTATGTCACCGAAAACAAATGGTGTAGAAACAATTTCACTCAGAAGTTGACAGTAAATTTCATAAAGAATTGCAAAGAAACAGCAAGAAACACTAAATTAAACATGAAATTCTGAAGTTTTATTTAAAACATTTTTATAATTCCACATGATCATTTACAGTACTTGATCATTTGGGTGCTCTTCTCAATGTTACAGTGGCAATTATTTTAAGTCACGTGTATAATATATATAAAGTGTATAATTAGAAATCTTAACATGATGTAGACATTTTAGAGAGTATAGTCACTGTGGACATCATACAGTTTTAATTGCACCTGATTCCTAGTGTTTACACACACAAAAGAAGCCAGCTAGTTCAAAATACATTCAGAGTCCTGTCATGAAAGTCAGTCACATACTTACAATGACATTCAAAAGCTCCCTTTTATAAGGACTGTTTTTCCTATCTCATGAAGCACATTGGTTAGCACAGAAAGAGGTTTTCATAAAATGTTTCCACTGGGATTACCAGAAGTCAGTTTTCATGTTGGCAAGTGCTGAAATGAAGCAGTTTTAAAGCAACAGAACACACCGAATGAAAAAAAAAGCTGTACTCAAGAAGGCACAGCTGGCTCTTGATAAACCAGATGAGGCCTCTTGCTCTTCTCTGAAGGACTCTTAAACGTGTAACACCAGTGCAGGGATCATTCACCCAAAGTCCAAAGTCATGTAATGAAGTTTTCAAGCTCACAATAACACCATAAAAAAAATATCATAAAATTGAGTCTTCTCAGGCCATAAGGTGGCTCTGCATGACAAACAGCCCAAAAAGCCATGACTGATTTGTAAATGAATCATGGTAGTCAGACCTTTTTAATTAATTTGTTGGTCCAGTTCAGCAAAAACAGTCTGAATCTGGATCTGACTGAGCCGGTTCTCGAGTTTACCAGCTCACAGTGGTTAATAGTTCACTAGGGAGGAATATTTTTATTGACAAACACATACATTTCAGTCTGTTTCTCACACAAATCTATCGGCTTCAGAAGACTTGGAATATAGCGCGAGAGTGGTATGGACTACTTTTATGATATCATTAAGATGTTTTTATTTGCTTTTTGAAGTTGACAATTCCATACTCTTGTAATTAGTGTGTTGCCTGGAATAACTAGAACCAAAATGTTTTGTTCCGCAGAAGAATGTAGATGTTCAAGTTTTGGAACAGCATGATGGTCAGTACTGTACATGTAATTTTTGGGTCAACTATTATACAGAATGCACATTCTATGGATTTAATACTGCTAGTTTACTATTTGTATTAAACTTTAGCAGGGATTGTTTTTGTCATTTTACCATGACAACAAATCAAACCAGTAGAACCGCTTTTAATGAAATGGTAAACCATCTTTCTTGGTTGTTGTTGTTGTGTAGTGGCATGTCTATATATAACATATAAATATAATTCCAAACTTTGGTACTACAGGTACGGTAGGTAAGCCTCACCCCAAAACCGAAATGACACATGGAACAGGTTTCAGAACAAAACTTTGAGATCCACCTGCTCTTAGTCATTTGCGAACAGTGAGAAATAAACCTCTCCCAGTTTCACTGCTCCATTATTACACTCATTGAACAATAAGAATGTAAAGCTGAAGAAACCTTCTTAAGGAGACCGAAACTAATTAACTAACTATAAAATTATTAAAACAAAAAATGTGTTCTCCAAATGACGTGGTAATGAACAAGTCAGGACTCACTTTCATGCAACATGACAGGTGCAAAGTATGAGCAAAAATATAGTGGAAAAAGATAAAGTACCTGTACAGATAATAATTCAATGACCTCCTTCTGTCAGTGAACTCTTGTTTGAAGCATTCAGATGCAGTCCTTGGGCAGTCTCTCCTCCGCTCTTGTATCCTACATATCAGTACAGACAACAGACATCCGTCAGTCAGCTCCTGTCAGCACAACACTGACTCTACCTTTCTGACAGGAAAGAAAAAAGAGCTTTGACAAGCCACCATTTCCTCATTCTTTCATTCGCCTTCACATCAGACAGACTGCCAATCACTTATTGCCTCCTCATGTAGATTCCTCCCTCTCACACCCTTTTTCAGATGTACTTGCTGATATCCAGTTACAGAAGCAGATCAAACCAAAAAATTCACGTATGACGTTATATAATAAACACCCCAAAAATATTGTTTATAAATAACAAATATGATCTAAACAGCACATTACTGTTATCATCTGCAGGGACTTACAATTCCAGATAGCTACTCCTCGTTCAGATGTCCCGAGACAAACCTAGAAGTGCCTCCACCCTGGAAGGACTCACCTAACCTGCTTATAATCTGCTAACTAGTCTCTTTGTGGGGTGTTTTTAGTGTAACTAACAAAGCATTTGCATTTACACAAATTAAAGACTTGTACTTTGAACCCTGGGAACATTTTTAAACAATTTTCTTGCCTTTGATGCTTGTTCGCAGATAAATTTAATTTGCATATGATAAATGGTGTAATGTTACAATATTGATGATACTGAGGCTAGCATTCAAATTGGCTATATATTAGTAATTAATAAAAAAAAAAAAATTATAAAAAAATGTCAAACATATATTCAATATTAAATATATATATATTTTTCATCAATCCCACTCTAAATTCCAACTGTAACTAACTCAACTGTTTAATAAATGATTACTTTTATCATTTATTTGTAAAACAATTACAACATTTTAAATGTAATAATTGCAGATTGATCAGATTGATAAAATATTTATGCAATTTTGTTTTTAATCGCGATTAAATTGCATGACTTAAATTGCAATTAATCTCATTGTTATGCACACAACTAATAATGCATTCAAAAGTAGTGTATTGTGCACTTTTTTCAATTACAAGAACTGCTATATGAACAAAAGTGCAATAACATTTGGTTTGCAAATACTTTAAACAAATAAGGTGCTTTTTACAGCAGTATTCATTTTACATAGTAGCAGTTAAAATATTTATTGTAAATCTTAACTTATAACATTAATGTAATTAAATGAAATATAAAACAAGCTACAGGTATGCATTTCTGTCAGGACATTAATGTTTTTATAGAAAATATTTTATAGTTTGTTATAGAAAAACAAGTTATGCTCAGAGTCCAGAGCCTCGATCATAACATTATAACAGGCATCTTCAGAGAGACCAGCATGATGACGGGACCCATCGCAGCAGAGTGTGACACGGGACAACACTTGATGGCCGGGTAGAGACTCGTGTATGCGGGAGAATAATTAGGGTGTGCTCATACTAGGCAATCTTAACCCCCACAGCCTGGTTCGTTTGACTAGTGTGATCTGATGCTTAGCCTAAATAATTTAATTATTTATTGTTAAACTATTTAAAATTAGTTTTTGATAATAAGCAAAAATAAAAAAATATATTAGATAAGAAAAATACAAATAAAAATTTATATCAGTAAGTTGCCAAGGCAATACGTTTACGTTTCAAGTACTAAAATTACTAAAACTATAAACTGATTTTTTTTTTAATAAATAAAAAAGTATTTTATAAAAAGGTAACTCAAAATATGAACACATACCACAGCATATCATAAAGACTAAATAACCCTTAAAAAAAAAACATTTTTGGAGGTTAATATTTAACATTTCTGCTGAATAGTTACCATTGTGACAACATGCCCCGCCTCATAACAATCAATTTGTGTCCAATGAACTGTTAAAAAAAAATTATATGCAAAAATGTAAAGAATTTTCAATAGCCTTTTCTAGTCAAACAAAATGTTCATTTACATGAGATAATTAGTGTGGAAACGTACTCTAGCCTCTGTCTCCTCTATAAGCATGAGTGGTGTGGCTTAGTGGTTCACAGATTTGATTTAGGAGTTCACCCAACCCATCCCTTTAGGGTGATTGTCCAAAAAAAAATGACATAATAAATAGAAAATATTTGCTAAAAGAAGACAAATGCAATAAAATACTTGTGAGCTATAAAACAAAAAAAGCCACCAATATGGATCCACAGTTGTTACTGATAGCGGTGGCATGACGTCATCTCTCAGTCTGAGAGCAGATCTTCAAGTCAATCAGATGTGAAAAACATATCCAAGATATGGGACTAGAACCTTTAATCTGGTCTGCAACTGGCTATATATTTTATGTTGCATGTCACAAATCGATATGCAGGATTAAAGCGGGTTTTCTCTGCTGCTATTTCTGAACACTGGCATGCAGTGTCATGCCTCCCACAATTCTGCATATCACCCAGGCAACCATTTAGAAAAAAAGCGATTGCATCCAAGTCTCTTTTGTTGTACTGTGAATACTTGATCCTTGCCGCATCTGCTTGCATGCCGTCAATGTGTCCGGCCAAAGCAATGAAAATAGCTCTATACATTTTTAAAGGGAAACACACCTCCAATAACCACAGCTGCTACCAGCTGGGTGGGTTTCTTTTGTGAGAGCATGACACATGTGCTCTCTGTACTTATGGATGCTCATTGACTTGCTTGCCGTGCACGTGTGATGGACGCAGCCAAGACAGGAGCAAAACATCTGCTCACACAAGCTCCCTCAGGAAGAATATCCGTCTCACACTCTGCCTCTCTCTCTCTCTCTCTCTCTCTCTCTCAACCAGTTTATTCCCTGCTACAGATGCACTGATAAGCCGTTGGCTGGAGTGGAAGACTTGAGCACAGGGAACACAGATGCTCTACATGTATTAGACAGACACACACACTCACTGTAAGATGCCAGCTCATCTGAGCCTGGCAGAACAGGAACGGGAGTGGAGGAAGACAGAGCTGGGTCTCTCTGCGATCTCGGAGAAGGGACGGATGAAGATGTGCGACACTGCGAGGAAGCAGAGAGGTTGGTGAGATGCGGACGATAAACATGACATTATAACTGCAATATCATCTGCTAATACGGCATCCAAAATGAACTTTGAGCATATGCATCCTAAAATACTGGATACAAACATACTGATCCTTTTAGTCAGCATAAAGCTGTTAGATATACCCATTTAACTCTACTGTATATACTAAACAACAATGCATTTCTGCATGGTAAGCTCAGATAGTGACGTATTCAGAATGGGTTATGTATGTGTGTGATGATGCTAGCTGTGCTAAATGTGTTTATAAGGGTCTCACATCACATGATAGATGTCTGTTATGTAAAGCCTCCTGATGTCAAGCTTATCTAATTTAATTTTCTAAACCAAGTGACTAAAATATGCATGCAAATTCAGCAGTACTGATCCTGTTCTGCATCCGTCGGGCTCCACACTTCATCCCTCGACAGCATTGTTGTGGTGATCTGTAGTGTAAAGTTCCCCATCGCCACTTACACTTTAGTCAGGTGCTGAATTTGTTGTTCTACACAGCAAGAGCAAAACAAATGTTGCCTTTGTAATGGTGTAAAGGCCTTGGGCTGTCTTGATTCAGAGGAAAAAGTCAAAACTGGCATGAGACAGGCCTCGTGTTCATCTTTATATCTGCCTTTTGGCACTCAATTTTTGTTTATAGAGGTGTTTTTAAAGACACTGAGAAAGGTTTGCATAGTATGGAAGGCCAAACCTGTATTTGTTGAAATACACTACTTAAGTTAATAGCTTTATCAGAATACACTAAACACTAAATTATCATCTTTTTTAACCCAAGGGTATTAGTTCTGGGTTAAGTAATATTGCATGCTTGTAAAGCACCGATTTTAGGTTTTTCTGCGTTATGACACTGAGATGCTAAATGTATGAAGTATGAAGTGTCAACATAAACCAGGGTTAAAAAAAAAAAAAAAAAACTTTTTTGTTTGTGGCTAAAATGGTTCAAATATATTTACGAGATAGATTTATTAATTTCAAGGCTGCAATTATTGAATTAAATAATAAAGTTAAAACAGTAATATTTGAAAAATGATGAAAAATCTGAGTTTTCAGGATAATTTCTCTATAGTCTTCAGTGTCACATGAAATTGTGAAATTATTATCAATGTTGAACATTTCTTTTTGGAAATAATACATTTCATTCAGGATCAGTTGAACATTAGAACAGAAACATTAGAATTTAAAACGGTCACTACTGATGCATTTAGTTAAACTTTATAAAAATTTTATTTTCTTAAAGAAACGTTACTGACAACAAACTTACACTATCAAGGGGGAAACTCCCATAAGACAATGGGGTTGCTACTTGTCTGAATAACAATGTAACTGATACATGCGTCACTCAAAGTTTCGAAGTAATATCCTCATGTGCTTATTTCAAGAATTTTTACAGACAAAGAGATCCATCATGAAGGCTTCCACTAAGCTATGCCTTCCTCATTGTCATAATGTTGTAAATCATCACACCCTGACCTTCTAACCTGCCTGTCTGCTTTTCAAACTAGGTTAAAGCGTTTGGTAAACTTCAGCAGAAAGTTGACCAAAAATCTAAAAGATTTTCACGTTTTGAGTTCATTTATCTATTTTTTCTGAGCACTCAGTAAACCACCTCTTTTTTTTTTTTTTTTAGGTTCCAGATCTGATGCTAAACCCACAGCCCTGGAGCAAAAAAGAAAAGCATGTGCTCCACTGAACATCAAATCACCACAGATTAATATCAGCAAACGAAATGGAAATAATACAGGTCTATAATAGCTCATATTTATCCATCAATTTAATTAGCATTTTCCTTTCTCCAAGCTTTCTTGTGCCTGATACTGCTGCCATGGATATAAGGTCAATTATGATTCACACTTTAGTGTGACGTGACATTCAGTCAAGTATGGTGACCCATACTCAGAATTTGTGCTCTGCATTTAACCCATCCGAAATGCACACACACAGAGCAGTGAACACACACACACACACACTGTGAGCATACACCCGGAGCAGTGGGCAGCCATTTATGCTGCGGCGCCCGGTGAGCAGTTGGGGGTTCGATGCCTTGCTCAAGGACACCTAAGTCATGGTATTGAAGGTGGAGAGACAACTGTACATGCACTCCCCCCACCCACAATTCCTGCCGGCCCGGGACTCGAACTCACAACCTTTCGATTGGGAGTCCGACTCTCTAACCATTAGGCCACGACTTCCCCAGACCTTCCTTTCCCTTCCTTTAGAGCTGAATCTTCCCAGTTGCTCATTTATTCATTCATTGCAACAAAGTTGTATTTATTATATAATGTGCTGCATGCAAAATTTCAGAATGATTATTTTGTAATTTAGAATCAAATGTGCTGAAAGTGGACGAGAGACTGCGATTGGCCCGGGAACGCAGAGAGGCGTACCAAAAACAGCTGGGTATTTTTCTTACTCTGAACATGTAACATCATAGCCAATTAAAGAACAAACAGAAAGCTTTAAGTTTTTTTGGTGTACCTGAACTGTAGCACTGCGCGAGCGCGGTTGGCTGGCGAGGGAAGAGCGGGCCAAGCAGTTCTACGAGAAACACCTTGAGGAGCGAAAGAAGAGGTTGGAGGAGCAGCGACAAAGAGAGGAAAGGAGGAGGATGGCGGTTGAGGAGAAGCGCAAACAGAGACTCAAAGAAGAAAGAGTGAGTTTATGCATGAGAAAAATGGTGACCGTTGGTTGGTGGGAGAGATTTTGTTCGCAAAACCGTTTGGACATTATAGAAAAAAGTTAAAAATTGGAATGAATTTTCATACAAAAACCCAAAAACTAAAAACAAACCTCTTTGTCATAAAGATTGAGAATAATAATAATAAAAAAAAACAAAACTACCAGATTCCGCTCCAAATACTGTTACTGATATATATAATAAAACACAGACAGACACACACACAGGTGCATCACAAAAAAATTAGAATATTTTGAAAAAGTTCAAACTTTTTTTGTAACTTATTTCAAAAAGTGAACTTTTACATATTCTAGATTCATGACATGTAAGGTAAAACATTTCAAAATTTCCAGAAAGCTTGTCAGCAGATGGAAGCATAAAGTGCTCCAAAATCTCCTGGTGGTCGGCTGCATTGACTTTAGACTTGATAAAACACAATGGACCAACACCAGCAGACATCACAGCACCCTAAATCCTCACTGACTTCAGAAACTTCACACTGGACTTCAAGCAGCTTGGATCCGATGCCTCTTCAGTCTTCCTCCAGACCTTGATTTCCAAATTAAATGCAAAATTTACTTTTATCTGAATAGAGGACTTTGGACCACTAAGCAACAGTCCAGTTCTTTTTCTCTTTAGCCCAGGTAAGATGCTTCTGACATTGTTTCTGTTTCAGAAGTGGCTTGGTAGCCCTGTTCCTAAAGACGTCTGAGCATGGTGACTGTTGATGCACTGACTCCAGCTTCAGTCCACTCTTTTTGAAGCCTTCCCAAGTGTTTGAATTGGCTTTGCTTGATGGTATTCTGAAGCTTGAGGTCATCCCTGTTGGTTCTGCACCTTTTCCTACCCAATAGGAAATCCTTTTTTCCTTACAGTCAACTTTGCATTTAATATGCTTTGATACAGCACTCTGTGAACAGCCACCCCGTTCAGTAATGACCTTCTGTGACTTACCCTCTTTGTGGATGGTGTCATGATTGTGTTCTCGACCATTGCCAAGTCAGCATTCTTCCCCATTATTGTGGTTTCAAAGAACAAGAGATACCTGGAATTTAAACTGTAGCGATGGTCATTTAATGAAACTCAAATGTAAATATTCTAATATGGATTGTAATACTAAAATACTGGAATGAATAAAATACAGTTTGAATTGTTTTACTTTACATGTCATGTATCTAGAATATATGAAAGTTATACTTTTTGAAATAATTTACAAAAAAAAGAGAACTTTTTCACAATATTCACATTTTTTTTACACACAAGCTACTATAACTAATTTAAAGCATAAAGCTTGAGATCAAAAACCTTTCAGAATCATGAGAAACCAATATAATCGAATGTGTCCAGATTTTAGACTGTATACCATCTGTTAGTGTGGGTTTCATAAACACTGTAGCACTGTTTGCAACAACTATGATGAAAAATTGCTGTGGAGATTTTGCAACCATGATTAAAAACACACGGAGCATGGGATAATGGGAGTGGTTTTTTTTATCCTGTGTTTTAGGAGCGTTATGAGTATGTGGTGCAGAAGACGATGGAGAAAAGTCAGAAGGCCAAACAGAAACCTGGCCACTGCTCACGAAGGGTCGGCAAGAATGAAAACAATAATGGTGAATATTTCAACATGAGATTCAAAATGCAATACTGTAACTGGCACTAAAACTCTCTTCTAGCCTTGCATCTACTTTCCCAACTCCCTTTCTGTTAGTTGCTCTGCTTTCTGCTCTCCTCTAGCTAAACGCCGCTCTCTTAGTCAATGGGAGATTGACCTTGTCCGTCGTCTTCAGACTCCTACCGTCTCTTATCTAGCAAGAAGCAAGAGTGCTTTGTGTCTGTCACGAGACACAGGTATCACTTTAGACTGAGGAATTCACAAATTGCAAGGAAATCACAAATTTGGAACTGGATGTAATAAATATCGGCTTCCCGTTTTCTTCTTCTCATGCTCATTGCTTAAACCTATTTCTCCGTACTCATTCATCCTCATTACTTCACCTCATTAAAAAAATAAATAAATAAACACCATACATCTTCAGTTGTTCATATTTGTCGTCGTTCAGCCTCATGTCATACCATGAACTCAAGCATCACACAAAAGCCCCAGGTGCACTGCAGGAAAGTGGCAAACAGGCCTGTAAGCTCAAGTACAAACATCACCATCCGAAGAACCACCAACAGAGAGCTGGTGAGAGTTCACATTCATTTTTAGACAATTGTTGAAATATAAAAATCAATGATTCTTTGTTGAATGACATAGTGCATGTGATTTTTTTTTTTATATTTCAGGTGGTAAAAGGCAATTTTGCGGGACTGTACTTGAAAAAGCCACAGCTACAAATGACAACAAACAAAATCAAGCCCAAACAGGACACAAAACCAGCAGAGAATACTGTCCTCCCAACATCACGGTATATTTTATATATTTGTACAGCAAAATCTCTTAACTAAAGTCTTTCAATTTAATATCACTGCTGCATTATATGGCAGTATATCATTGCATTTCATGTAGAAGAACAATAGTAAGAAACATCACCAGCAGTAACTTGCAATTTTACATTTCAACCACAGATAGCGACAGAGAGGCAAAAATGCTGTAGTACAGCTTTAAAGAGATCTAACTTGTGATTTTACTTTCTTATAGGAATAAATAAAACTTAAGTTTCCTCACACTCTCAGAAATCACAAAATTATACTGTTGGACATTATGACCCATTCTCTCTTTATTGACCTGTTTCAAAGGCTGCAGAACAGATCACATATCAGACAAGCCACACTTAAACAAGTAACAAGCCACACTTTGCCTCCACTGCAAGAAGAGGAGGATCTAGAATCTGAGGAGTCGCTTGCTCAACAATGTCTGCAAGATAACCAACTCCTGTCGAATCCAGCTACTAATGGGCCTCCCAACCCACCAGCAGGCTCTCAGATTCCTAATGGTTAGTGAAAAAAGTTTTCCAATAATTTCCACATTTTAATAATATTACAAATTCTGTTTAAATGTGCTAAAATGGCTCTTTGTGACGAGTACTGCATTAGGTTACTGTACTGTGGAACAAATAAATGTTTTGTGTTTTTATTTATATATATATACATATATTCACTTTTTATATATATATATATATATTTTTTTTTTATATATATATATATTTTTTTATATATATATATATATATATATTTTTTTTTATATATATATATATATATATATATATATATATATATATATATATATATATATATATATATATATACACACACATATCTTTCATTTAATATGTATAATTTAATTAATATAATATATAATAATTTAATTATCTATATGAATATCTATATATTTCCGATATTTATAAATATATAAAAAAAATCCTCTCTCTCTAAAATTTTTTCACTTTCAGGACCAAGTCAAATTGGTGACGCAGCACAATTGAGAGCTGCTGCTTGGACTACAGACGCTGAAGAGGCCACTCGCCTGCTGACTGAGAAAAGGAGACAAGCCCGACTCCAAAGAGAGAAGGAGGAAGAGGAGCGCAGACTGAAAGAGGAGATGGAAAGGGTTTTTTTTGTGTGTGTATTCTTACCTTACTTGAATGTCCTCCTCTGTGTCTTAGTATTTTACACTTGATTTTGATTATCAGTGCTGAATTGTATTTGTAAAATGAAAAGGCAACAATCTAAGTTGTTCTTCTCTGAAGTAATTGGACAATTAAATATGCTCAAGTTAAAATTCTGTATTAGAAAACACAGAGTTTTGACTTCATGGTGACAGATAAATTCTTAAAGTGCATTAGGCACCTAACTGAGCTCATCTTTGCAGAAAGAACAGAGAGGAACTGGCCCGTCAAAGAGTTGAAGAACGAGCCAGACAGAAAGCAGAGGCCCTCAAACTGGAAGAGGAGAAGAGGAAGACAGAGGAAGAAGAGCGACTCAAGGCTGAAGAGGAAAACACTCGCAGACAGAAAGAGGAAGAAAATAAGCTTCAACAGCAGGTGTTAAAAGCTTTTGGCTGTTTAAATCATTTTTCCAAACCTATGTTAAATCATATGAAAGTGTAACCAAAAAGTGAATACAATTTGAGGTCTGGCTTTAATTTGAGGCTGATTTGACCAGTGGGAAGTGCTTAGGAAAACAATTCCTTTCACACTGACATACCATCTTGTCTTTTGGTCAAGTTTTTTGGCCTCTGACCATTTTTTTTCCCCCACCTAAAATAAAACTAGGATCATATGTTAAATGGATCATTGGAAATAAAATAAAAAATAAAAAAACCTCCTATAACCTCCATAATGTACTCTCAGAGGGAGCAAGAAGCTCGTCAGAGGGTGCTGGAAGAGCAGCAGAGACTGGAAAGAGAGAGTCGTTTCCAGAAAGAGGAGGCCGAACGCCAAGAAAGGAAAAAGGTACAACTTAGAAACAGACAGCTGTTTAGCCAATTGTGAAACTTCAACCATAAAATGAGAAGATCATTTACATTTTGAATATTGCCAATGCAAAGCTTTGGGGTCAGTACGTTTTTGTTGTTTTTTCTTTGAAAGAAATTAATACTTTCATTCAGCAAAGACGCATTACACTGATAAAAAAAAAGGAAAATCACAGACATATGACTGTTTATAATGTTACAAAATATTACCAAGTGCTGTTCTTTTGAAGTTTTATTAATCAAACCAGTTTATCATGGTTTCCACAAAAGTATTTAGCAGCACAACTGTTTTCAACATTGATATTAATAATAAGAAATGCTTCTTGAGCAGCAAATCAACATATACAAATGACATCTAAATGTTCATGTGACACAAAATTCTACTTTGCCATCATAGGAACAAAAAAAAAAAAGTAAAATATATTATAATAAAAGAAAAGAAAATAATTTTCACAATATTACTGTTTTTGCTCTATTTTGTTTAAACAAATGCAGCCTTGGTGAGCATGAGAGGTTTCTTTCAAAAACACCGAAAATCTTACCGACCCTAACGTATATTGTGATTTAAATTTTTTCCCAAATCAGCGTCTGGAAGAAATCATGAAAAGAACAAGAAAGACAGACTCTGATAACAAGGTAAGACCATCACTGGCAGGAGCTTTGTTTATGCCACCTCTAGAGGCCCTGCTCACTTTTTGTCCCCTTTAGAAAACTGCGTCAGTGAAGGACAACTTGCCTTGTGAGAACATGAAGCCTGTAATCAGGCTACCAGGTACAGGACAAATGCCAAAACTAGAGCGGAGGGATGAGGAGGATATGCTTCCTACTGTGGCCTTTAAGGAGCGACGGTCCTTCCGCAGTCTTTCTGGCCTGGATGAGATACAAGCACATCAGCAAACCGGTATGTGAATGCATTCATCTGACTGCATGTCATCTAAATAAGCATTAAGTTCATATTATGCAACTCAAATTTAGATTTGATTATTTATGAATTCCATTAAATATTATGCAAGAATGGTTATTAAAGTATAAATTAAAGATATCTAAAGCAAAAACCATCTGTGTTAAAAAATTTATTACTTGGTAGAGTATACTATTAAATGCATGCCACCGGTTTTTATATTATAAATACATCAGAATTAAGTATTTAGAATTTGACATGCTATGTAGTTGGTATACAAAATGTTAATGTTTTCCCCAATGCTTCAGAGGTTATCTAACCCACGGACCCGTCATACGATGCCAAGACCATCAGAGCAACTTCAGCAAGCTTGTCTTTCTGAACAACACAAAAAACATCATATGCACTTAATTTCCCTGCACTTTAATAATCCTGTAGTTTAATAGTCACACTTCTTTATCTGTATTACAATTCTCGACTGCCCAGTTAAAATGCCTGAATTACAGCTTGATTTGCTAGAGTGACATCATGCATCGCTCAGAAGCTAGATAAGTTTTGGTATGTGGTAAGATTCACATAATAATAATAATAATACTTGATTAATACTTATGGACTTAAAGATAGACTACCCACCAAATAAAACTTGAATTATTCATTTTTAAGCTTTAATTTCATCATTTTATATTTTAGCCAGTATGGTTTTATGAAGACAAATGCTTTCTCCGCAAAATGTCTGAGCAGTGATGTAATGGTCTTATGGATTTATCAGTCTTTCTTTTTTATAAATATACACATGTAAATGGTAATTCACCTGCACGACTGCATACTGTAAACTACAGTTTAAAAGTTTGGGGTCAGTACAATTTTTTAAATAATGAATACTTTTTTCAGCAAGAATGCATTACAATGATCAAAAGTGATAGTAAAGACATAAGATTGTTACAAAAATAATATTGAAAATAAATGCGGTTCTTTTCTAATCAAATGATCCTAAAAAAATGCATTGCAGTTGCCATGAAAACAGAATCAGCATAACTATTTTTAACTTTGATAAGTTTCTTGAGCACCAAATCAGCATATTAGAATGATTTCTGAACAATTGTTTAACATTGAAGACTGGAGTAATGATGCTGAATATTCAGCTTTGCATTTACAGAAAAAAAATATTAATACATTTTTAATAAAATAGATGCAGTCTTGGGGAGCATGAGAGAGAGAATCAAATCTTACAAACCCCAAACTTTTAAATGGTAATGTCTGTGTATTTTATATCTGTGCTAGAAACTATTCATATAATTAAGGATCTCTTTTCAATGCTGCTGCTTTGACTCATGAGGATACACAAATATACAGAGGATATTTTCCATCTGTCCTCATTGCTTACTAGTGCATTTGTGTCACAGTATTACACCAAACAGGTGAGCTCATGAATTTCCATGGTTTCTGATTTTACACCGCTGCTATTTAGCTGTTCCAAATAGAAAAACACCCCCACCCCAATCCCCTTTAATAAATGAAAATGTATGATTATATTATGTGCTCGTCTGCCTTATAAACATTACTATAGTGTGCCGGTACCTGCTGAACTTGTGCAATGATAGAGGCTTATGCAAATATGGTCTAAAGATGTAAACAGTTAAATAATTTTTTTTTAATCAGTGTAAGTAAATAAATAAGCTTAAAAAAAAAAAGACTGGTTCTTGGTGTTTTTTTTTTTTTTTACCACAGTCTAGTAAAACACAATTCAAAAGTAATAACCATTGCATTTTCCACTGAAGTTTCACCACACGCTGAAATGATCTGAGAACTGAATGTTCTTGTACCCCGAGAACATTTACATGTTTGGTAAAAGGGCTGCGAGTTTGGCAAACAGTGACGAAACCTCAGATGAGAAGAATCCTGGAGAACTGAAGCAAGTCTAGCAGAATGGACATGTAGTTCAGTACTGTTAACTGATGAGTCTCTAATAGGTTCTTCAGTGCTAAAATTACGTTACTGTTAAATATGTAACAACCATAAATGTACAAAAAGGACAGAAAATGATTTGTGACACTGATGGTCTAGAATAATATTTGTATAAAACTTTAATTGTAGAATAATATTTTTTTTTTTTCAATATCAACAATTTACCGAAGGCTTAAGGTACTGTCTCACACTGATAATAGAATGTGGATGGGGAAAACTGAAAACCAAACTTTAAGTGTGTTTGTTGTGAATGTTTATGCATTTAATTTTAAGCAACATTTTGTAATGTTTTAATAATATTCAAACCTTTTACTAGAATTAACTGTACATGACTTAAACAGATTATGCCAAAATGTGACGTTGTATAATGTTAGTAATAGTTAGCCTAGTCTCTGACAGGCCAAATTACCCAACTTATAAAGTTGTATGTCAAGCTAGGTTAATTTCGTGTTAGATAATAATTTATCTAACATATCTAATCGTTCAAAAACATGGGACTTGTGCCTCTAATGCTTTAAAATAAATAAATGGGTCAACAAATTGTACCCTATTCCTGGAAAGTGCCAGCAGCCATAACAGACATTGAACCTCGAGGGACTGAATTTGCAGCACTTACCAGATTTTGTGGGATTAAAGGGAGTTTGAACAACATTTGGTTGGATCATCCCGGTAAAACCGCATCAGATGACAAAAAGGCATCGCTGTTTGAAGACAACAGTGGATTCTCAACCAAATTTAGGCTTATTAATTGCATCACCTGTCCACAGCTGCTGCTTGACTGTCTGTTAGGCGACCAACTGTGAGTCGTATTACGTCACCTCATGTTTGCTTAAGATAAACATTAAGTATGGCAAATTAATCTCTCTGTGCTTATCCAGCAATTTTATGTGTTTAATTCCAGCTATATTAAACCGAGGTGTGTCGACAGCCTGATTAACACGACGTGAACAGACATAAACAAACGTAGATGTTCGAGTCGACCAGCAGATGGCGCTACTAGCAAATAAAAGATTTCAGCAATCCCGCTGACCAGAGGGAGATTGGCTCAGTCTAATGCTGAATTGTATTCACATATAGGCCTATGCATCAAATTTCCAGCATTTCAGAATTAAAAACATTATTTTTTTAATATGCTCTCATGCTTAACGACGCATGCTGTATGTCCTTTCACAATTTCTTAAGTAAGTTTACTTGTAAAACATTAAACTTTAATGCAAACATCTGCTTTACATATACTGGGTGAAATAAATGTGTTTTAGAACTTTTAAATAATGCCTTTGCTGACTTGACTTTGTACAAAATTATAGACACTGAGACTAAAGTAGACTAAATATTACATTTAAGATTTCATTCTTGCATTTTCAGAAATTAAAATGATAAATGTATGAAATCAGAATACAATAAAGCACACAACAGACACGGCATCCAAAGGATATATCATTTATTGCACTACAGTGCATTTAAACATGAAAATGTAACATTTTTCATTATAAAAGCAGGACATGGATTCACTTGGTCACTTTAAAAAATGTTTAAAGACACAAGTTACTTCCCATACACATTCTCATGCAGAACGTTTGGCTTGT